>NC_134360.1:52781492-53081492 GCF_048569485.1 Anomaloglossus baeobatrachus | reverse complement strand
GTCCCCCGGCTTTCCTTGGAGCAGATGACGCTCTAGTTGTGCCCCGGCTTTCCTTGGAGCAGATGATGCTCTGGTTGTTGCCAGGCTTTCCTTGGAGTTGATGACGCTCTAGTAGTCGCCCGGCTTTCCTTGGAGCTGATGACGCTCTAGTAGTCGCCCGGCTTTCCTTGGAGCTGATGACGCTCTAGTTGTTGCCCGGCTTTCCTTGGAGCAGATGATGCTCTAGTTGTGCCCCGGCTTTCCTTGGCGCAGATGACGCTCTAGTTGTGCCCCGGCTTTCCTTGGAGCAGATGACGCTCTAGTTGTGCCCCGGCTTTCCTTGGAGCAGATGACGCTCTAGTTGTGTCCCGGCTTTCCTTGGAGCAGATGACGCTCTAGTTGTGTCCCGGCTTTCCTTGGAGCAGATGACGCTCTAGTTGTGTCCCGGCTTTCCTTGGAGCAGATGACGCTCTAGTTGTGACTTGGCTTTCCTTGGAGCAGATGACCCTCTGGTTGTTGCCCGGCTTTCCTTGGAGCTGATGATGCTCTGGTTGTCGCCCAGCTTTCCTTGGAGCAGATGACGCTCTAGTTGTGACTTGGCTTTCCTTGGAGCAGATGACCCTCTGGTTGTTGCCCGGCTTTCCTTGGAGCTGATGACGCTCTAGTTGTCGTCCGGCTTTCCTTGGAGCAGATGACGCTCTGGTTGTTGCCCGGCTTTCCTTGGAGCAGATGACGCTCTAGTTGTTCCCCAGCTTTCCTTGGAGCAGATGACGCTCTGGTTGTTGCCAGGCTTTCCTTGGAGCTGATGACGCTCTAGTTGTGCCCCGGCTTTCCTTGGAACAGATGACGCTCTAGTTGTGCCCCGGCTTTCCTTGGAGCAGATGACGCTCTGGTTGTTGCCCGGCTTTCCTTGGAGCGGATGACGCTCTGGTTGTTGCCCGGCTTTCCGTGGAGCTGATGACGCTCTAGTTGTCCCCCGGCTTTCCTTGGAGCAGATGACGCTCTAGTTGTCGCTAGGCTTTCCTTGGAGCAGATGACGCTCTAGTTGTGCCCCGGCTTTCCGTGGAGCTGATGACGCTCTAGTTGTGCCCCGGCTTTCCTTGGAGCTGATGAGGCTCTAGTTGTCGCCCGGCTTTCCTTGGAGCAGATGACGCTCTAGTTGTGACTTGGCTTTCCTTGGAGCTGATGACGCTCTAGTTGTCGCCCGGCTTTCCTTGGAGCTGATGACGCTCTGGTTGTTGCCCGGCTTTCCTAGGAGCAGATGACGCTCTAGTTGTGCCCCGGCTTTCCTTGGAGCAGATGACGCTCTAGTTGTGCCCCGGCTTTCCTTGGAGCTGATGACGCTCTGGTTGTCCCCCGGCTTTCCTTGGAGCAGATGACGCTCTGGTTGTTGCCCGGCTTTCCTTGGAGCGGATAACGCTCTGGTTGTTGCCTGGCTGTCCGTGGAGCTGATGATGCTCTAGTTGTGCCCCGGCTTTCCTTGGAGCTGATGATGCTCTAGTTGTGCCCTGGCTTTCCTTGGAGCAGATGACGCTCTAGTTGTGCCCCGGCTTTCCTTGGAGCAGATGACGCTCTAGTTGTCGCTAGGCTTTCCTTGGAGCAGATGACGCTCTAGTTGTGCCCCGGCTTTCCTTGGAGCAGATGACGCTCTAGTTGTGCCCCGGCTTTCCTTGGAGCAGATGACGCTCTAGTTGTCCCCCGGCTTTCCTTGGAGCAGATGACGCTCTAGTTGTCCCCCGGCTTTCCTTGGAGCAGATGACGCTCTAGTTGTCGCCCGGCTTTCCTTGGAGCAGATGACGCTCTAGTTGTGCCCCGGCTTTCCTTGCAGCTGATGACGCTCTAGTAGTCGCCCGGCTTTCCTTGGAGCAGATGACGCTCTAGTTGTCGCCCGGCTTTGCTTGGAGCAGATGACGCTCTAGTTGTGCCCCGGCTTTCCTTGGAGCAGGTGACGCTCTAGTTGTGCCCCGGCTTTCCTTGGAGCAGGTGACGCTCTAGTTGGACCCCGGCTTTCCTTGGAGCAGATGACGCTCTAGTTGTGACTTGGCTTTCCTTGGAGCAGATGACGCTCTAGTTGTGACTTGGCTTTCCTTGGAGCAGATGACCCTCTGGTTGTTGCCAGGCTTTCCTTGGAGCTGATGACGCTCTAGTTGTGCCCCGGCTTTCCTTGGAGCAGATGATGCTCTAGTTGTGCCCCGGCTTTCCTTGGAGCAGATGACGCTCTAGTTGTGACTTGGCTTTCCTTGGAGCAGATGACGCTCTAGTTGTGACTTGGCTTTCCTTGGAGCAGATGACCCTCTGGTTGTTGCCCGGCTTTCCTTGGAGCTGATGACGCTCTAGTTGTCGCCCGGCTTTCCTTGGAGCAGATGACGCTCTGGTTGTTGCCCGGCTTTCCTTGGAGCAGATGACGCTCTAGTTGTTCCCCGGCTTTCCTTGGAGCAGATGACGCTCTGGTTGTTGCCAGGCTTTCCTTGGAGCTGATGACGCTCTAGTTGTGCCCCGGCTTTCCTTGGAGCAGATGACGCTCTAGTTGTGCCCCGGCTTTCCTTGGAGCAGATGACGCTCTGGTTGTTGCCCGGCTTTCCGTGGAGCAGATGACGCTCTGGTTGTTGCCCGGCTTTCCGTGGAGCTGATGACGCTCTGGTTGTTGCCCGGCTTTCCTTGGAGCGGATGACGCTCTGGTTGTTGCCCGGCTTTCCGTGGAGCTGATGACGCTCTAGTTGTCCCCCGGCTTTCCTTGGAGCAGATGACGCTCTAGTTGTCCCCCGGCTTTCCTTGGAGCAGATGACGCTCTAGTTGTGCCCCGGCTTTCCTTGGAGCTGATGACGCTCTAGTTGTGCCCCGGCTTTCCTTGGAGCAGATGATGCTCTAGTTGTGCCCCGGCTTTCCTTGGTGCAGATGACGCTCTAGTTGTGACTTGGCTTTCCTTGGAGCTGATGACGCTCTAGTTGTCGCCCGGCTTTCCTTGGAGCTGATGAGGCTCTAGTTGTGCCCCGGCTTTCCTTGGAGCAGATGACGCTCTAGTTGTGCCCCGGCTTTCCTTGGAGCTGATGACGCTCTGGTTGTCCCCCGGCTTTCCTTGGAGCAGATGACGCTCTGGTTGTTGCCCGGCTTTCCTTGGAGCTGATGACGCTCTGGTTGTTGCCCGGCTTTCCTAGGAGCAGATGACGCTCTAGTTGTGCCTCGGCTTTCCTTGGAGCTGATGACGCTCTGGTTGTCCCCCGGCTTTCCTTGGAGCTGATGACGCTCTAGTTGTGCCCCGGCTTTCCTTGGAGCAGATGACGCTCTAGTTGTGCCCCGGCTTTCCTTGGAGCTGATGACGCTCTGGTTGTCCCCCGGCTTTCCTTGGAGCAGATGACGCTCTAGTTGTCGCCCGGCTTTCCTTGGAGCTGATGACGCGCTAGTTGTCGCCCGGCTTTCCATGGAGCAGATGACGCGCTAGTTGTCGCCCGGCTTTCCTTGGAGCTGATGACGCGCTAGTTGTCGCCCCGGCTTTCCTTGGAGCTGATGACGCTCTAGTTGTCGCCCGGCTTTCCTTGGAGCAGATGACGCTCTAGTTGTCGCCCGGCTTTCCTTGGAGCAGATGACGCTCTAGTTGTCGCCTGACTTTCCTTGGAGCAGAGGACGCTCTAGTTGTCGCCCTGCTTTCCTTGGAGCAGAGGATGCTCTAGTTGTCGCCCCGGCTTTCCTATAATCCCTGGGGTTTTCTGCGTCTCTTCCCTGCAGTGGATATGACGTTTCCTTGTTGACAAGCTTCAGCACGCCGGGGGTTACTCATCTCCTGCGACGCACGCTGCGTGGGCGTCATAACGCGCGTGTGTAATGAGGACGGGTGGAGGCGACTTGTCACATCACGTCCTGCAGGGAGAGACGGCTCCTGGTGTACATCTAAAGTACCCCCCGTCCGAATATTGTGCTAAAAAAAAAATAAAATAAAATGACCTCTAGAAATTCTGGGTGTTGTGCGCCTGGGACCCCGATCTCCGGTGATGTCATGTTGTCAGTTTTGTTACATTGTTTCATGCCAGATTTAAAAACATTCTGTTGATACAAATTATCAGTTGTCGCACGTTCACCACCGAGGTCGGGGTCCGGTTTCCATCCCTTCTGACCTTTCTTTTTGCGCTCTTGCAGGTGGATACAGTACGTTCCAGAGGGAGCACCCGGAGCTGTGCGAGCTCGGCCTGGAGATCCCCTCCCCCACCGATCCATCACCGGACTCTCTGCTCGGATTGGGCAGTTTGAGGATAAGTTCCGAAGGTTCTGACGGAGAATCTGACCGAGAGCCGAACAGCGCCACGGAATCGGAAGGGAGCCCGGCTCTCAGCAACCAGCCCACCTTCCCCGTCCAGATCCTCCCCTACTTATACCTCGGCTGCGCAAAGGATGCGGCGAACCTGGAAATCCTGGGGAAATATCACATCAAGTACATCCTGAACGTGACGCCCAACCTGCCCAACGCCTTCGAGAAGAACGGAGAATTCAAGTACAAGCAGATCCCCATCTCCGACCACTGGAGCCAGAACCTGTCGCAGTTCTTCCCGGAGGCCATATCCTTCATCGGTACGTCCCGGCCTCACTGATGGCGCCGCATTCCCCCACTGTGATAATGCATAGATCACTGTTGGCTCTAATGAGCCCCAGGTACTATTTGCTTGCTGTCAATGAATGGAAACCTTCTCCAATCTATTCACAACTGAAGTTCTGTCACTGTTGTATCCACTATAGACAATCCAGACTCCTACAGTTTCCTGCACTGATACATTGTAACAAATGATCAGCACAGCAGAGATATTTGTACTAATGTGTTTTTCACAGACGAGACCTGGTCACATTGTACCCAATCGCCAGTGGTGAGATGTACCGTATTTTTCGGATTATAAGACGCACTTTTCCTCCCAAAAATTTGGGAGGAAAATGAGGGGTGCGCCTTAAAATCCGAATATAGCTTACCGGGAGGTGGAGAATTGGCGCGAGGGGGCCTCTCTGTGCGGGTGGCGGTGGCTGTGCTGACAGTGGAAGCTGCGGTGGCTGTGCTGAAAGTGGAAGCTGCGGTGGCTGTGCTGACAGTGGAAGCTGCGGTGGCTGTGCTGACAGTGGAAGCTGCGGTGGCTGTGCTGACAGTGGAAGCTGTGGTGGCTGTGCTGACAGTGGAAGCTGCGGTGGCTGTGCTGACAGTGGAAGCTGCGGTGGCTGTGCTGACAGTGGAAGCTGCGGTGGCTGTGCTGACAGTGGAAGCTGCGGTGGCTGTGCTGACAGTGGAAGCTGTGGTGGCTGTGCTGACAGTGGAAGCTGTGGTGGCTGTGCTGACAGTGGAAGCTGTGGTGGCTGTGCTGACAGTGGAAGCTGTGGTGGCTGTGCTGACAGTGGAAGCTGCGGTGGCTGTGCTGACAGTGGAAGCTGCGGTGGCTGTGCTGACAGTGGAAGCTGCGGTGGCTGTGCTGACAGTGGAAGCTGCGGTGGCTGTGCTGACAGTGGAAGCTGCGGTGGCTGTGCTGACAGTGGAAGCTGCGGTGGCTGTGCTGACAGTGGAAGCTGCGGTGGCTGTGCTGACAGTGGAAGCTGCGGTGGCTGTGCTGACAGTGGAAGCTGCGGTGGCTGTGCTGACAGTGGAAGCTGCGGTGGCTGTGCTGACAGTGGAAGCTGCGGTGGCTGTGCTGACAGTGGAAGCTGTGGTGGCTGTGCTGACAGTGGAAGCTGTGGTGGCTGTGCTGACAGTGGAAGCTGCGGTGGCTGTGCTGACAGTGGAAGCTGCGGTGGCTGTGCTGACAGTGGAAGCTGCGGTGGCTGTGCGGCGGGTGTCCCAGATGCTCTGGCTTCAAATGATGGCGCCCGGAGTCAGCACGTGCGCAGATGGAGTCTTGGCCGGGAGCTCTATCAGCACATGTGCCGCTTCGGGCGCCATTTCTTTGAAGCCCAGACTGCCGACAGAGCATCTGGGACACCCGCCGCACCGACCTGCTCCACACAGCCACCGCATCTTCCGCTGCCAGCACAGACCCCACCGCTGCCAGCACAGACCCCACCGCTGCCAGCACAGACCCCACCGCTGCCAGCACAGACCCCACCGCTGCCATCACAGACCCCACCGCTGCCATCACAGACCCCACCGCTGCCAGCACAGACCCCACCGCTGCCAGCACAGACCCCACCGCTGCCATCACAGACCCCACTAACACCGCCCCTGCCTCCTGTGACTCCTCTCCATCACCACTGCCGCACCCCCCTCCAGTATGACACCACCAGAGAATAAGACTTACCCCATTTGTTTGGTTTTTTTTATCTCTAAATCTGAGGTGCCTCTTATAAAACGAAAAATATGGTATTAGGTTTGGTAACGTTTTAGGCCTCTGAATGGAGACGATGATTCTTCCCATTCACAGCAAGCACAGATCTTTAAAATGGAGAGGAATTGACTTCTCACAGCTGAGAGTTTGTTACACTTGTATCCAGCTGCGAACGGGGGGGGGGGGGGGGGGGGGGGGGGGGGGGGGGGGGGGGGGGGGGGGGGGGGGGGATTTTGGCTTGATGTGTTTTAGCTCACAGTTCTAGATTGGATGCAATTCTCATAAAATATCCCGACCGGCGAAATCCATCTATTAAGGTTTCCATTCACTGCCTGCAAGCAGAGATCTTAACTGATGAATCTCCAAACTGATAGATTAATGAGCTACAATAAGGGGGGGGGGATTGTGCTTCTGATCTGTTTTAAATGGTATTGTAACAAAATCTCAGCTGTGAGCAGTCTCAATCCACTAATGTTTCCATTCACTGCCTGCAAGCAGAGATCTTCACTAGATGAATGGGTTTGTTACACTTGTACATCTCCAAACTGATATATTGTAATGAGGTATAATAAAGGGGGATTGTGCTTCTGATCTGTTTACATAGAATTGTAACAAAATCTCAGCTGTGAGAAGTTTCCATCTATTAATGTTTTCATTCACTCCCTGCAAGCAGAGATCTGGCACCTTATTTACTCCAACCACATCCAGAGCTGCAATCGACATACTGATGGCTTTCACTTGCCAGAGAGCAATGAATTGTGAAGGCTCAGATAGTAGTTTTGCAAAATTCTGATAAAATCAATGACTGCCCAGCAGAATTAGGATCTCAGCTCTGGAAGTGTTAGCTACGCAGCTCCAGATTTGATTATGAATGCAGCTCTTGGTGTAACTAGAGTATTACAAATTGAAAAGCTGCTGATGAAACCTGTTATATGCGGTGGTTTTGTTACAGTGTATCAGCGCAGAGCTCACACAGCGCTATCTTACGTGTGTACTTTAACCCTCAGCTGTGAGAAGTTTCCATCCATTAATGTTTCCATTCACTGCCTACAAGCAGAGATCTTGCATCTTATATAGTGCAACCACATCTAGAGCTGCACTCGACATACTGATGGTTTTCACTTGTATTGTGAAAGCTCAGATATAGTTCACTGGTCAAGGAGTGCCCAGCAGAAGTAGGATTACAGCTCTGGAAGCATTAGCTATGTAGCGCCAGATGTGACTGAACTATGAATGCAGCTCTGCGTGTAACTAGAGTATTACAAATTGAAAAGCTGATGTTGATGAAACCTGTCCTGTCTTAGTTGTGTTTACACAGCTGGTGGCTTTGTTACAATGTGTCAGTGCAGATCAGAGACGTGAGGAGCTCACTGAGCGTTATCTTACATGTGTACTGTAATTCTCAGCTGAGATTAGTTTCAATCCATTAATGTTTCCATTCACTGCCTGCAAGCAGAGATCTGGCACCTTATATAGTCCAAACACATTCAGAGCTGCAATCGACATACTGATGGTTTCACTTACCGGAGAGCAATGGTGAAAGCTCAGATAGTTTTGAAAAATTCTGATAAAATCAATGACTGCCCAGCAGAATTAGGATTACAGCTCTGGAAGCGTTAGCTATGCAGGTCCAGATGTGACTGGAGTAACTCAACTATGAATGCAGCTCTGGGTGAAACTAGTGTTGCAAATTGAAAAGCTGATCTTTCATTCAAACTTCTGTCATTACAGATGAGGCTCGGACCAACAAGTGCGGGATCCTCGTCCATTGTCTCGCAGGTATCAGCCGCTCGGTCACGGTCACCGTGGCGTACCTCATGCAGAAGCTCAACCTTTCGCTGAACGACGCCTACGATTTCGTGAAGAGGAAAAAATCGAACATCTCGCCGAACTTTAACTTCATGGGACAATTGCTGGACTTCGAACGGACCCTGGGGCTGAAGAGCCCCTGCGACATCCGCTCGCCCACCACCCAGCTGTACTTCACCACCCCCACCAATAACAACCTCTTCCAGCTGGACAGCCTGGAGTTCACATGATAACTCCTCCTGGCAGGGGAGCCATCGGGGACGAGTCTTGTATGTTCACCCTGTGTCATCTGCAAGTTCCTGCATTTTACCTCCGGAGCAGAAATCTCTTCCAGTTTCATCTTGCACTTAACGTTGAGACTCGAACGTCTGTTTCCTATTTTCTCTTTGTATCCTGGGCCGTATTCTGCTGAAATTTCTTTTATCCGGTATCAGATCCCGGATTATCGGAAATTCTAGATAGGGCGGCGGCATTAGGTGGCGGGTAATTAATATGCGACTAATCAGCTAATAATCGGTGGGTGGAGTCGATAATTAGATTTTTTTTTTTCTACGCGATGATTCTGCTTCTTTTTTTTTTTTTGTATAAAAATTGTATTTTTTTTATTTTTTTGTATACGCCAAATGTTTCTATTGACCAAATGCTGTTTGCACAGTTCGCGGGAAGACGACGGATGAGAAGCCGCTGGCGCCGCTGCTCTCGGTCCTCTGTGATTGGGCGTCACTTTCTGCAGCCACCGCGAGGTGTTGTCTTGTGCCATATGCTGAGTATTGAGCGTCGTCTACGGAGCGAGCGAGCGAGAAGTGTTTATACCGGGCTTATTCTATGCAAATCACGCGGGAGCCATCAGTGTTCCTCGCTCCGCCATTTACAGAGCGTTCCCCTTTAATTTGGGACAAGTATTAAAAACCCCACCGGGGTTCTTGCACCTTCTCCTTTATTTTCTTGGCCAAAGTACCTGCTCCCCTCTGAACCTCATAGATTTAATCCCCCACACCTGGATGAATCACATCCTAAATGATGGGCAGTATTATATATTCCAGAGCTGTATTCATAATTCTGCACCTTCAGAGCTGAAATCTCTCAGCATTCCTTCCCATCTTGTTCACTGGTGTTATTCTTACACCAGGCTCCAAATTTTCCTTCTTTATAGATTAGCTAAAATGTTGGAGGCTTATCTATCTGCAAGCTTGAGGACTGTTTCTGAAAAAAGCAGTAGAGTGGCGAGTGCAGCTCTGAAGTGCACCTCTCTCACACCATGAACTTATAAATGTGTTATTTATCATACTGCGGCTGCATTGGTGAGCCTCATACAGTAATAGACACATTAAGTCCTTGCATCATATACTTCAGAGCTTCACTCGCTATTCTGCAGCTTCAGAGCTGAAATCTCTCAGCATTTCCCTTCTTGTTCCGTGGTGTCATTCTTGCACCTGGCTCCTAATTTTCCTTCTTTGTAGGTTAGCTAAAATGTTGGAGGCATATCTGTCATATCTGTCATCTGTTGGTGGCATATCTGCTATATATCCCCACAAGCTTGCTGTTTCCAAAAATAAGCAGCAGTATGGTGAGTGCAGCTCTGAAGTGGTCCTCTCTTATACAATCATCTTTCATAGATATCATTTATCACGCTGTACTTGCATTTAGTAATCCCTGTACAGTAATATACATTAAGCCCTTTCTCATATACTTCAGAGCTGCACTCACTATTCTGCTTCAGAGCTGAAATCTCTCAGCAGTAACCTTCTTGTTCAGTGGTGCCATTCTTACATCAGGCGCCAAACTTTCCTCCTTTGTAAGTTAGGTAAAATGTTGGAGGCATATCTGTCCACAAGCTTTCTGACTGTTTCTGAAAATAAGCAGCAGAGCGGTGAGTGCAGCTCTGAAGTGCACCTCTTATACCATCAACTTTTATAGATATGTCATTTATCATGCTGTGGCTGCATTTAGTGAGCTCTGTACAGTAATACACATTAAGGCCTCGCTCCACGTACTTCAGAGCTGCACTCACTATTTTGCTGCTTCAGAGCTGAAATCTCTCAGTATTCCCTTTTTGTTCAGTGGTGTCCTTCTTGCACCAGGCTCCAACCTCTCATTCTTTGTAGGAAGTTAGCTAAAATGTTGGAGGCATATCTGTTCTCAAGCTTGCTGACTGTTTCTGAAAATAAGCAGTAGAGCAACGAGTGCAGCTCTGAAGTGGTTCCTTCTCACACCATTAACTTTTATAGATGTATCATTTATTACGCTGCGGCTGCATTTAGTGAGCCTCATACAGTAATAGACACATTAAGCTGTCACGCCACGTACTTCGGAGCTGCACTCAATATTCTGCAGCTTCAGAGCTGGATTCTGAATGATATCCATATATGAGCTGTAGGAAGGGGGAGCTCTTCCTCTGGGACATTCGCCCTCCGCTCTGCCATATTTCGTGCGTTACTGATGAAGAGGTATAATTACAGCGATATCTGCTCCTCGCACTTTACTTTGCTCCGGAGAACCCCTTTATCCACCTCTTGTTACTCCTCTTAGCCGGAGAAATGATGGGACTTGTAGTCCGACAGCAGCTGGAAAGTCACAAAATGTCCTTGATTACATTGTATTGTCAGAGGTGCAGTAAAGCGAGACCGCCGAGTGTTGCAAGATTTCAGGTTCCCCCCCCCGGTCCCCAGTCGGACGCTGCAGTCCCGGTGCTACAATATTGGTGCCATGTCCTGTAGAGTTATTAACCCCTAATGGTAATGATTGTATTTTGTCAGTATCGTATTGACGAGCGCCTTGTGTCTGACCACTGCCAAGACTCGTCTTATGTTGTGCCTTGTGCGTCTTAAAGCGCTCTCCAGCCGCGACCCTACACCCTTTCCTGAAAACATGAGCACCTTATACAGAACCTCAGCCACTTCCGCAGATAATGCGCAGTTCCCCTTTAAATATCATTTCACAGCTCATGTCCTGCTGCTTTGGCGTCTGTTGGATTATTCGCGGTTGCGATGCATTGCGGGAGACGCAACTTTTACACCAGCCCCTACTACATCTCCCACAATCCAATGCAGCACGGCGGTAACCGGCAGGATGGCGACTCCAGAACCAATAAGGAAAAGACGTGAAAAGCTGAGAGATAATGTTTGGAGGTGGAGCTGCACTTTATGGAGTTCTGCTCTGAGGTTAACAGTGTTCCACTACCACCAAGAAGCCATAGGGTCTAAATCTGCTGGGACATACCATGAGGGGGGGCAGATGCCCACTGGTGTCAACGCTCTTGTGCCAAGTAATGCCCATAATAAAGTAGAACCCCACAGATCCGGCGGCTCCATGTTGGATTGGGGTAGGGGGCTGACATCAATCAGCTGTTTATAAATTAGTCTTAATATTTTTTTTATTAATATCTGGTTTCCTTAATTTTTTTTAAACTTTTTCTGTCTTTTTTTTTAATTCTTTATTTCATTGTTTGTTTTAGATTTTATTTTTCCTATTTAATTTTTTCTTTAATTATTTTTGTCATTTTTTTAATGTTTTTTTCACTTTTTTATTTTTCTAAATATTTCTTTCCTTATTTTTTTTTATTATGCCTTAATTATACTTTTCAAATTTCATGACTTTTGTTCCCTTTTTTATTTACATTTCTTTTTTTCATTTTTCCCATTTTTTTTTTTTTAAGTTTTGTTTCCTATTTTATTTCACATTTGTTTTATTTTTAATCTTTTTTTTACTTTTTTATTTTATTGTTTTTACGTTTCCCTATTTTTTCAGTTTCATTTTTGTTTCCATTGTGTTTTTTTTTAAGTATCCTCATTTATTTATTTTTTTTATTTTTCTTCTTTTTTTTCTATTGTTTTCCTACTTTTTTCTTTTTCTACTATTATTTTTTTCTTTTTATACTTTTTTTGTTCTTTCTTATTCTTTCGCTTTCTTCTTCTTCTTCTTCTTCTTCTTTTTCATTCTTTTGCATTCTTTTTTTTTTCATTCTTTTTCTTTTTCATTCTTTTTTCTTTTTCATTCTTTTTTCTTTTTCATTCTTTTTCAATCTTTTTCATTCTTTTTCAATCTTTTTCATTCTTTTTCAATCTTTTTCATTCTTTTTCAATCTTTTTCATTCTTTTTCAATCTTTTTCATTCTTTTTCAATCTTTTTCATTCTTTTTCAATCTTTTTCATTCTTTTTCAATCTTTTTCATTCTTTTTCAATCTTTTTCATTCTTTTTCTTCTCCTTTCTTATTCTTTTCTTCTGTGCTGAACCTTCCGTTCTGTTGGATGTGGTGGATTTTATCGGATACCTATATTTATACTTTATATACTCGGTCTAATCAGCATTTGTACAGCGCCCGTTGTTTCTATGGAGCGTGAAGTATAATGTCCGTTTTTATATGGATCAGATGCTTTATAAATCTGGGACTTTTTCCACTGGTTTCACTTTGTTTTTTTTATTCTTCTGCAGAAAGAAATTGCATAAAATGTATGAGAATGTCCTTGTTTTGAATGTTCGATGCGATGAACGTGCACAGAGAGCGCGCGGCCACACGCCGTACAGAAGGGGCGCGATATGGAGGCTGCTGAGATACAGCAGCTTAAAGGGGGGAGGGTGAAGGGTCCTCTGTATAATACAGGTGGGAGATAAATTGTATATATCATGTTGGAGTCACTCCCAATTCATAATCCCTCTCCCACAATACCTCCTTGTATTGTCCCTGCTCCTTGTCTGGGACTGTTGGGACCTGTCACTCCCACCACGACCCCCCGCACTTAACAGCGTGCCGGCCGTGCGCTCTACGGACCAACGGTTGTGGTTATATGGCTTCTTATTTTCAGAATGTAAGAAAGATGATTGTTGTTTATACTCAAATAAACATATTTTTCTTTATGAAGACAATGTCTTGTTATGACGATTGTTTAAAGCAACAATATGTGCTCCAGAGCTGTTTTTCCTCATACAGAAGGGCCTGATTATTTCACCATGAATGCTTTCTTTTTCCGCCAAGTCACATAGGATGTACAAGTACACACAGATTCATATTCTGAGAATGCAAATTGGCAGAATAGTGAGTGCAGCTCTGGAGTATAATACAGAGTAACTAATGTTATGTATGTGAACAGTGACTCCACCAGTAGGATAGTGAGTGCAGCTCTGGAGTATAATACAGGATGTAACTCAGGATCAGTAATGTAATGTATGTACACAGTGACTGCACCAGCAGAATAGTGAGTGCAGCTCTGAGGTATAATACAGGATGCAACTCAGAGTCAGTATAGGATAAGTAATGTATGTACACAGTGATTGCAGCAGCACAATAGTGAGTGCAGCTCTGGAGTATAATACAGGATGTAACTCCGGATCAGTACAGGATAAGTAATGTAATGTATGTACACACAGTGACTGCACCAGCAGAATAGTGAGTGCAGCTCTGGAGTATAATACAGCATGTAACTCAGGATCAGTACAGGATAAGTAATGTAATGTATGTACACAGTGACTACACCAGCAGAACAGTGAGTGCAGCTCTGGAGTATAATACAGGATGTAACTCCGGATCAGTACAGGATAAGTAATGTAATGTATGTACACACAGTGACTGCACCAGCAGAATAGTGAGTGCAGCTCTGGAGTATAATACAGCATGTAACTCAGGATCAGTACAGGATAAGTAATGTAATGTATGTACACAGTGACTGCACCAGCAGAATAGTGAGTGCAGCTCTGGAGTATAATACAGCATGTAACTCAGGATCAGTACAGGATAAGTAATGTAATGTATGTACACACAGTGACTGCACCAGCAGAATAGTGAGTGCAGCTCTGGAGTATAATACAGGATGTAACTCAGGATCAGTACAGGATAAGTAATGTAATGTATGTACACAGTGACTCCACCAGCAGAATAGTGAGTGCAGCTCTGGAGTATAATACAGGATGTAACTCAGGATCAGTACTAAGTTTCATTCTTCCGTAAATTCTATAATGAGCACAGCATTAAATGTGGTATGTGAACAGTAGTGATTTAGATTGTATAGTGAGAAGAAGCCGCTGTCTCCATCTGGTGGTGGTAATAAATACTGCAGTGACTGTATTTCGGGTGTATTAGAAATTCTATACAGATATATGGATATTCCGGTCTATAGACCAGTGAATGTCCCAGTTTGGCGTGAGAACCTAGTCATAATGTGGTGAAATATGCGTATGTGCATATTTTCTTTTATACTTATCAGCTGGTGGGGGGCACTGGTTTCCCTCTTTTGGTGATTGTGGAGAAAGTCTGAACCCATTTAACGTTATTCAGTGCCAGGATTTACACTGCATCGCTGCTCCTTTGAGGTTCAGCTCAATTCCTATTAGGCTGGGTCCAGACGGCCAGTGATGTCTGCACAGTGTGAGCGTGATTGGCTTCGCGAGCTCATCCATATTGGGGTCGGTGCTGTCGCTGCGTACACTCTTCTGTTCCGACTAGGTAAAAGCACAATTAGACCACTTCACATGTCTGTGTTTCTGGTTTGTGTGACTTTTTTTTTTTTTATCCATAGATGCCACACTTACCTATTATAACCTATGGTGCTGCTCACATTTCTATGTTTTTATACGGACTGTGTCTGTGTGAACTATACGGAGACACGTCCATTTTTATTTTCCAGCAGCACGGGTGACAAGGGACAATACAAGTCTATGGGTCTGTGAAAAACACATACAGTACATGGATGGCATCTGTATAAAATAATATAAATATTTATTTTTATATAGCGCTAACATTACGCAGCGCTTTACATATATCAAGAACACTATCCCCATTGGGGCTCACAATCTAGAGTCCCTATCTGTATGTCTTTGGAATGTGGGAGAAAACCAAGAACCTGGAGGAAACCCACGCAAACACGGGGAGAACATACAAACTCCTTGCAGATGGTGTCCTTGGTGGGATTTGAACCCAGGACTCCAGCGCTGCAAGACTGCAGTGCTAACCACTGAGCCACCCTTATAATCTGTGTGCCATCTGTTTGCTGTACATGTTTAACATTGAAAGTATAGAAGCTTTGTAATTTCATTTTCTTAAACCTTACTGGAAAACCATGGATGACACACATATTTAAAAATACACACGTGGCTGGGTGATAAAAATAAACACAGATGGTCAAAATGGACCATGGTAATGAACACCAATTTTATGAATAATTAGAGAAAAATACTGCTAATAGACCGAAAGACTAATTTCTCTAAAATCAATTTTTATTTATAAATATTAAAATAATTAAATCAAGCCATATTTTTCATATGCAGCTATATCGGTCAGTGAGCACACACCCGGTCGTGCAAAGCTAGATGTACTTAAAGGGAGTATTAATCTAGGAGGGTGAGGTATAGCCCAAGATGATTTTAAATGGACCATGCCACGCATATATGTCTTTATACGGACCTGTGACGGGGCCCTTAATTTGTTTGAGGCCCTTCACGGACACAGACTGAAACCCCTCAGCCGTGGAACCCTGCACCCATCCGTATAGACCCATGCTCTGAGTCCGCCGTTATGTTCTGGCCATACATGTACTGGCAGTGATGGCGTGACAAAGCCCGTGCCCCACCGTCATCTTTGGGTGATGGCGGAGATCACAGACGCCTCCAAACTCGAACGTTTAACCCCTTAGATACCGTGCCTAATAGAGACAACGAAGAAAAAGCTCTTACGTCTTATCATCAGTGCATAGAAAGAAATGCAAAAGTAATGGTGGTTGGAGGGATATAGTTACATAGGTTGAAAAAAAGCCCCTGGTCCATCTAGCTCAACCGTCCTCCACCAATTCTACATTTTGTCCCTAAGTCATTTATAACCAACAATGTTGTGTACTGAGGAAATCATCCAGCCCTGATATAAAAGCTGTTATAGTATCTGCCATTACTACCTCTTGTGCTCGGCATTCCACAGTCTGACTGCTCTAACTGTAAAGAACCCTTTCCTATTTAGCTGCCGGAGTCGCTTTTCTTCCACTCGCAGTGAGTGCCCCCTGGTCCTTAGTATTGTCTTTGGAAGAAATAAGTCATGTGCCAGTCCTTTATATTGACCACACATGTATTTATACATATAAATGAGATCTCCTCTGAGACGTCTTTTTTTCTAAGCTAAACTTATCTAACTTTTTTAACCTCTCATCAAATGTGAGTCCTTCCATTCCTTGTAGTAATCTAGTTAGCCGCCTTTGAACTGACTCTAACTTCTGAATGTTCTTCTTAAAATGTGGAGCCCAAAACTGGATCCCATATTCCAGATGTGGCTTTGCAAGTGATTTATAGAGGGGTAATAATACGTTGGGATCCCGGGATCTAATCTCTCTTTTTATACACCCTAAAATCTTGTTTGCTTTAGCAGCTGCTGCTTGACATTGAGTGCTGCTGCTCAGCTTATTTGTAATGAGAATACCCAAGTCCTTCTCCTGTTCTGTAGTCCTGAGTTTACTTCCATTTAATGTATACGCAGCTATAGGATTACTCCGTCCTAGGTGCATTACTTTACATTTATCAACATTAAATCTCATTTGCCAAGTATCTGCCCATTCTGACATCTTATCCAGATCTTTTTGTAATATTGTACTATCAAGGTCCGTTTTTAATATCCTACATAGTTTGGTGTCATCAGCAAAGACTGACACTTTACTATCAATCCCATCCACAAGGTCATTAATAAAGAGATTAAAAAGAATTGCTCCTAGCACAGATCCCTGCGGCCCCCACTGCTGACTATAGCCCATTTAGAGAATGTACCATTTTTTTTAGCCAATTCCTTACCCAGTTGCATATAGTTTCGCAAAGGAAAAGTTTTTACTATGTGCACCTGATATATGTATATCTAATATGTATATATTAACACTGTAGTGCTGACAGACCCCATGACGCTGCAGAATGACAACCACACACTATTTACTATTTTTGAACACTATAGCAATGACAGAACAATGCCCTGTAATTCTGCAGGGTATTATGTTATTATTTATGCCGTTATTACAGATTAACATTTTTTATATTATTATAATCAGGTGATGACGTCCCAGTCAAGTCCGGAACCTTCGTGCGCGCTGCTTGTACCTCTAGGACACGTTTAGTGCTGCACCTCGGCTGAGTCACTTCCCGGCATGCTCTGCGCGCAGCCTTCCTCTTCCGGTTTGTGAGCAGAGCTGTGCAGCGGTGAGTGCGGCCCCGGGTGCGCTAATCCGCCGGCATCCTCGGTTACGGGCTCCGGGACCGGGGGGAATCACATCAGGGACAGCGCAGGAGGGGGTGAGGGAGCGGGGCCGCCGGATATTACCCTGGGGATAGTGGATAGATTAGATGTGTGGGTGCACCGAGAACTGTGGGCGCCTCCTGTGCACTGCCCTTCTATCCTGTGCATTATATGGGGGTGTTGTTTAGTTTCTGGGGGCAGGGTCCTCCCTGTGTATATTTGGGGGCGGCCCAGGTTCTGGGGTCTTTAAGTGACAAACCATCACCGAGGCTCCAGCATGTGGTATCCGGAGTAATGGAGCAAATACATGTTATGTGGTGGCTAGTGCTGGGGTCCATAGAGCTGTGCGTCCCCCCCCCCCGCTCTTCATCAAGTGCTGGGGTCCAGAGAACTGTGCGTCCTCCCACTCCTCGTCTAGTGCTGGGGTGCAGAGTGCTGTGCGTCCCCCCGCTCTGTGTCTAGTGATGGGGTGCAGAGAAATGTGCCCCGCCCCCCGCTTCTCGTTTAGTGTTTGGGTCCAGAGAACTGTGTGTCCCCCTGCTGTGCGTCGGGCTGTGCACCCCCTCCCCCACTCTGCATCCAGTGCTATGGTCCAGAGAGCTTGCATCCACCCCCCCCCCCGCTCTGCGTCTAGTGCTGGGGTACAGAGGGCAGTGCGTCCCTGCCACCTTTTCGTCTAGTATGCTCTGGGTACAGAGGGCTGTGCATCCCCTCGCTTCTCGTCTAGTGTTGGGGTCCAGAGAACTGTGTGTCCCCCTGCTCTGTGTTGGGCTGTGCACCCTCCCCCACTCTGCATCCAGTGCTGTGGTCCAGAGAGCTTGCGTCCACCCCCCCTGCTCTGCATCTAGTGCTGGGGTGCAGAGGGCTGTGCATCCCCCTCGCTCTGCGTCTAGTGCTGGGATGCTGAGCTGTGCGTCCCCCCCAGCTTTTCGTCTAGTGTGCTCTTCATCTAGTGCTGGGGTCCAGAGAGCTGTATCCACCCCCAGCTCTTCATCTAGTGCTGGGGTGCAGAGAGCTGTGTCCCCCCCGCTCTGTGTCTAGTGCTGGGGTGCAGAGGGCAGTGCGTTCTTCCTGCTCCATGTATCTATCTGGTGTCGGGGTACAGAGGGCTTCCGCTTTAGTTCTCTTTTGGGGAGTATGGTTTGCAGCTGCTGCAGGGTCAGTTGTGGTTGTATTGTGGTGGTGTTTGTGTTGATGTGTCACCTGCACAGGTGGATTATATTACATTGTAAGATATATAAACCGTTATTTTTATTTTCCAGGATTTATCATGGCCAAGTCCAAGAATCACACAACTCACAACCAGTGTAAGTGACCGCTCCCCGGCCCTTATTCATTTGTTGCCCCCCGTTATCTTAGTCTTAGAGGTTAAATCTGTTTGTCTTTACAGCTCGCAAGTGGCACAGAAATGGCATCAAGAAGCCGCGGTCACAGAGATACGAGTCACTTAAAGGGGTAAGAACAGTGTCTCTTTTTTTTTCTTTCATTATTTATATATATATTATAAAAAAAATTGTTTAAAAGAACAGAGAGTCCTCAGTGGTTGATACCTTTTAATGGCTAACTGAAAAGATGGTAATAATTGCAAGCTTTCGAGACTACTCAGGTCTCTTCATCAGGCATGGTATAACACAAAATCTGAAGAGTCACATATTTATACACAACAGGACTTAGAATAGTGCAGTATTCTAAGTCCTGTTGTGTATAAATATGTGACTCTTCAGATTTTGTGTTATACCATGCCTGATGAAGAGACCTGAGTAGTCTCGAAAGCTTGCAATTATTACCATCTTTTCAGTTAGCCATTAAAAGGTATCAACCACTGAGGACTCTCTGTTCTTTTAAACAATTTTTTTTATCTCTACTGGCTAACACGGTACAAAGATATATTTTACTTGTATATATATTATAAAATATATTCCTTAGAGCAGAAAATGTGACAGAGATGAGCAGATCACGTTCTAGTGGCCACATTGTAGCGGGAGGATTGCAGACTACCGATCTCCCGCGCCTCCTCTTATTAGTCTCAGCGCAATATCATTCTGTCATACCACAAATATGACTACACAAGACTTGCAATTAAAAATGGCGCTGGGATTTCCGGCAGGGAGGAGGTCTGCAAGGCTCAAGGCTCCAGTCTGGCAGCTGCAGATTACTGACGAGGTCACTGGACCAGGGTCCTGCAAAACGATCCGCTCATCTGTAGTGATAATAGAAGAAAATATCCAACGATATCCACTGGCGCGGTGTATAATAGGCGAGTTATGGATATATATATCTGCCATCACTGCCTACTGTTTGACAAATTTATATAAAATCCAGGAAAACCTTTTGTAGTTTCTGCATCACTACATTTTCAGCTCTGCGGACATCCTGCGGGGAGGTGTGTGACTAGGTTGTTAGATTCATCTGTCGAGTTCACGTGTCTTGGTGGTAAATGATAATACCCCTGACTCGCAGGGTCTGTCCAGCACAGTGCACAGCCCACTCTAATATTCACTAAACCCTTTAATCTATGCACTTTTTTGTTTTCAATGTTTTACCATTTTCAAACCCCCTATTTGCTTCCAGTGAATAGAAACGTTATGGATAACCGTGAGATATTAAAAAGATGTTCAAGCCTAATGTCTCACTGCTGAGGGTCTGTCGCTTTGTGCTGGGACAGTTAAAAGGTGGCGTCCTGGAGTCCAAGTCAAGACTTGGTTCTGCTGATTTTAGAAATAAATGTACCAAGCCCTCAGCTGTTAGAAATGTATACAGCTTTGGTGGATTTTGGGCCTCTAAATTTAACGTCTCCGTTTACTGTAAGCAAGCCGAGTTCTTACAAACGAGGAGGACTGGATGAGTCTGTCAGATGTCTATTGACATTTATTTCTGTTGTGAGCGCTTATCTCCATGTTCAGTGTTTCCTCTTCTGTTTTCGGTGCAGTTTGTTGCCCCGCTCCTCGAGGAGCCACAGCAGTTAATTGTATTGTCTGTTTCACTCTGGACAGGTAATTTTTTGGGCAGTATTTTTCCCTTGGATTGCAGAGCTTTGAAGTGGTTGTCTAGCTTCATAGGTTGAAAAAAGCCCCCGCTCCATCTAGTTCAACCTTCCCCCTCCAATTTTTGTCATTAAGTCATTTATAACTCACAATGTTGTGTGCATGTGAGGAAATCATCCAGCCCTGATATAAAAGCTGTTATAGTATCTGCCATTACTACCTCTTGTGGTCGGCATTCCACAGTCTGACTGCTCTAACTGTAAAGAACCCTTTCCTATTTAGCTACCGGAGTCTCACACATGTATTTATACATATAAATGAGATCTCTCCACAGTCCCTTCTTAAATGCTACAGTGCCCCAGGTAAAAACTTGGTTTCTCCCAGACCAGCGCTGTTCCTTCGATGTTGCTGTTATGTCTCCCGGCTGTAAGCGCTGCAGGCATCACAGTTCTGCAAAATGATACCTTCTGTCCAATAGGAGTGGGATGCTGCAGCCAACTAGTGGATGCTAATTGGCTGCCGAAAGACTCGGCACTGACATTGCTGGACCGATGCCGTCCCAGGAGTCAACGCTGCTCTTTATTTTATTTGGGGCACGTTAACATTTAAGAAGAGGACGTTGAGTACTAAACGTCTCTTCAGTGTGCAACAAGCCTACAGTCACATATATCCGCTGGCACAATAATGAAATGTTGTAAGGAGACCAATGTCAGAACTGAGCCCCGAGCCTTTATTTCTGGTGTCAGACTGGTCCACGGGACAGATCTGAAAACATTCTATGTCCAGTTGTGCTGAGATCCCCCGGCTACATGGGAACAAGCCAGGATATTGGTGATGAGAAACGACAGTCTACTATTAGGCCCATTTCACACATCTGGCATTTCGCCGGATCCGGCACGCATGCAGTACAGTACATTCATTTACAGTGGACGCGCGACACCGTGCCGTTGTGTGCTTCATGCACAACCGCTTTTGTCCACATGGTGTCACGCTGTAAATGAATCTACTGTCTGTACTGCATGCGTGCCGGATCCGGCGAAATGCCGGATGTGTGAAACGGGCCTTAGTCAGCTGTCTGATGATGTAGCGTTTAGTGTCCGTCCTTTGATGTCATAATCACAGGCAGCATCACTTCATGTTCGTATTGGGTTTGGTGCAGACGATCGATTCACGATCTGTCACGTTTCCGTCATACTTTTTCACTTAGTCCTCTGCAGGCCAAGAGAGGGATCAGTCATCTCAGCAGGGTATACAACGTTCACATTGGTCACCCGTCTCCTTGTTTGTTTTATTTCCCCTAAAGTTTTATTTACTTGTATTTTTCAGGTCGATCCCAAGTTCTTGAGGAACATGCGCTTCGCCAAGAAACACAACAAAAAAGGGCTGAAGAAGATGCTGGCGAACAACGCTAAAAACGCGAAATAGTTGTGTTCTGTGCCTCATGTCATTTGATTAAAAAAAAAACAAACAAACCATGTACAATCTGTAGTTTTGCCTCCATTTTTAGAATCTGCACATTGTTTGCAACGAGCACTCCGTCTTCCGCTCCAGCCGTAACGTGCGGCGCCCCAGGCTGAACATCCGGAATTCACACTTGGCAGAAGAGCCTTAGGCTATGTGCCCACGTAGCGTATTTTCATGCAGTTACGCTGCGATCTGCACCGCAGCGTAACTGCATGCGTCCTGCGTCCCCAGCACAATCTATGAAGGTTGTGCCGAATCCATGCCCACGTGGTGTATTAGAACGCAGCGATTCGGCTGCTGCCAAATGGCTGCGTTCTAAGAATTGACATGTTACTTCTTTCGTGCGCTTTGCATGCTGTCTATAGGGAGAGGCAGCATTCAGAGCGCACTAATTCTGCAGGCACCAGGCGCTTCAGAACGGAGCTTTTCAGCTGCGCTCTGAAGCGGACCTTGTACGCTGCGGTGCAGAGCGCACACGCGCGGCCATAGCCTAAATCATTAGAGATGATGATGTGAACCAGTGTGAGGTTTTGTTATTTTTGACATTGTAACAAATCTTCAATTCTTTTTGGAAAATCCTCCTTGTCACACATTGATGTTTATTCAGTAACAGCAGATTGGTTCAGAATTGAGGCGCAATGAATGTTAGAAAGTTGGCCATGTTCAGTGATTATCGCCTGTTTTCGTACAATTTATGATCTGCGGAATTTTATAGATTTCATCAGACTTAGCGGAGTACAGCATTGTCCAGAGTCACAATTCTGCTAGATTATCAGCTCTACACCGTGTGCAGAATTATTAGGCAAGTTGTATTTTAGAGGATTTTTTTTTTATTATTGTTCAACAACTATGTTCTGAATCAAAACAAAACTCATAAATATCAAAGCTTAATTTTTTTGGAAGTTGGAGTGGTTTTTTTTAGATTTGGCTATCTTAGGAGGAGATCTGTTTGTGCAGGTAAAACTATTACTGTGCAGAATTATTAGGCAACTTAACAAAAAACAAATATATTCCCCTGTCACTTGTTTATTTTCACCAGGTAAACCAATATAACTGCCCAAAATTAAGAAACATTTCTGACATGCAAAAACAAAACCCCAAAAAATGAGTGACCAATATAGCCCCCTTTCTTTATGATGACACTCAGCAGCCGACCATCCATAGATCCTGTCATTGCTTGATCTGTTTATGATCCACATTGCGTGCAGAAGCCACCACAGCCTCCAGACACTGCTCCGAGAGGTGGACTGTTTTCCCTCCCTGTAGATCTCACATTTTATGCGGGATCACAGGTTCTCTATGGGGTTCAGATCAGGTGAACAAGGGGGCCATGTCATTATTTTTTCATCTTTTAGACCTTTACTGGCCAGCCACGCTGTGGAGTAGTTGGATGCATGTGATGGAGCATTGTCCTGCATGAAAATCATGTTTTTCTTGAACGATACCGACTTCTTCCTGTACCACTGCTTGAAGAAGTTGTCTTCCAGAAACTGGCAGTAGGTCTGGGAGTTGAGCCTCTCTCCATTCTCAACCCGAAAGGTCCCACAAGTTGATCTTTGATGATACCAGCCCATACCAGTACCCACCTCCACCTTGCTGGCGTCTGAGTCGGAGTGGAGCCCTCTGCCCTTTACTGATCCAGCCTCTGGCCCATCAAGAGTCACTCTCATTTCATCAGTCCATAAAACCTTTGAAAAATCAGTCTTAAGATATTTCTTGGCCCAGTCTTGACGTTTTATCTTATGTTTCTTGGTCAGAGGTGGTGGTTTTTCAGCCTTCCTTACCTTGGCCATGTCCCTGAGTATGGCACACCTTGTGCTTTTTGATACTCCAGTAACGTTGCAGCTCTGAAATATGGCCAAACTGGTGGCAAATGGCATCTTGGCAGCTTCACGCTTGATTTTCCTCAATTCATGGGCAGTTATTTTGCGCCTTTTTTGCCCATCACGCTTCTTGCGACCCTGTTGGCTATTTGCCATGAAACGCTTGATTGTTCGGTGATCACGCTTCAAAAGTTTGGCAATTTCAAGACTGCTGCATCCCTCTGCAAGACATCTCACAATTGTGGACTTTTCAGAGCCCGTCAAATCTCTCTTCTGACCCATTTTGCCAAAGGAAAGGAAGTTGCCTAATAATTAAGCACCCCTTATATAGGGTGTTGATGTCATTACACCGCACCCCTCCTCATTACAGAGATGCACATCACCTGATTTACTTAATTGGTAGTTGGCTCTCAGCCTATACAGCTTGGAGTAGGACGACATGTATAAAAAGTATCGTGATCAAAATACTCATTTGCATAATAATTCTGCACACAGTGTATATTAACTGCATTGTCCAATTGAAATAAACTCACGCCATGCTTTACACTGCAGCTGTGATTGTTCAGATTAGCTGCTGTGTACGCTGCTGATTCAGGGAGTATTATCTAGCATGATGGTGGTTATAGTCCTCACGTGCCGCTCAGACCCTTCTCTGACATAACACACTGTGCAATCTTGGCAGTGGGATCCGCTTCAGCTTCCAGCAAACATTTGTCTGGTCCCTGTTTCCCTCTTGATTGCAGTTTGTTAGTATTCTGGGGAAGTCGTGCCCCAGCCGTTGCCTCACCACCAGCCGCAGGGACCGAGGGTTTGAGTCCAGTTATCCATTAACGTGTGACAAGCCAGCGGCCACCGCACAGGAGGCAGAATCGCCATGGCGCTGCTCAGGTGCTGTCTGTCAGTCACTGCTCTGCTCCTGATCCTCTGTAACCCAGGACACGGCGATGGCGCTCCGGTGAGTACAGAGTCCGAGCCCCTAAAATCAGGTGCTGGGGACTGCTGCTGCCGAACATGCACAGAACGATCTACACATACATGCTTACCCTGCAGTAATGCCATTGACTGATCTAAACCTACAGTGCAGCTGATAACAGCCTGCAGTGTAAAGAATGGTGGGCTCTTTGGTTGTTAGGGCTACAACTGTACACAAAGATACATTGACAGTTGTAGGAATCAGAATATTAGTTTAGTCTTTAGTGTCATCACATAATGACCTATGTTTACTTTTTGGTTTTTTTTGGGGGGGGGGGGGAGTGACTTTTCTTTTAATTGCCCATTATCACTATATTAAGAAAACAATCCTGAAACTTGTGGTTTTCACTCCAGCTCTAAAACCTTATTTACGGTCGACATTTCATACTCTTTTCATCCTGTTGTTTATATATATATATATATAAAAACACACACACGTGTGTGTATATATATATATATATATATATATATATATATATGTGTGTATATATACTTTATAATATATAATGTTACAATATAACTATATATATATATATATATATATATAAACTTAAAAAAGTTTATATATAATTTTTTTTAAGTTTATATAGTTATATTATAACATATATATTATACTGTATATACACATAGATATACACACATATGTGTGTGTGTGTATATATATATATATATATATATATACAATGTATGTATATATACAGTATAACATATAATGTTACAATATAACTATAAACTTAAAAAAAATAATTTTATATATAAAATTATTTTTTTAAGTTTATATAGTTATTATAACATTATATATATATATATATATATTATATTGTAAGAAATATATATATATATATATATAAACTTAAAACATATATACAATTATTTTTTTAAGTTTATATATAATATAACATTATATAATTATTTAAAAAAAATATATATAGTTATATATATAATATAATTTTTTTTTAAGTTTATATGTAGTTATTATATTATAACATATATATTTCTTACTTATATATATAAAATTTTAAAATTTTTTTTTTTATATATATATATTATTTTTTAACTTCATTTTATTTTTTGGCTCTTGAGATTCATTAATTTTATGCAAAATCAGAAATGCTCTCTTTTATGTATTTAACATGTGCATTTTTCTATATTGAAAAAGTCAAACGTTCTGCTAGATTTGTGCCCAAGCTTCAGGTCTGCATGAACTCAGTCCGGGAGGCGGGAGAACATTTGCGACAAATGTTGGAAATTAGTCAAAATATCTGGTAACGGCTAAATCTGCTCACAATGGCAGGCTGGCAAAGTGACTTCTTATAGAAAAAGAAAAAAAAAAAGTTCAAGCCAAAAATGGCAAAAAAACCCACATTATTTTACAACAAAAAGTAAAATCATTGTTGGAGGCAGATCCTCCATGTGGTCACAGCTCACCTCCCCCCACTTACTGCACAGAACATGCTCACTCCTCTCCCATATCCATCAATGACCTCTCCTGCCTTGTCTATGCCTCGTGGCTGTTGTAGATTTCCTCTCTAGTGTTGTCGGATGCTCGGGTCATGTTTATGGCCCATAAACCTACAGAAAATAACCCCAAAACATATCTGTAGTAACTGCTCAAATATAAGCGACATGTTCCCTTTAAAAACATTTAGGATTCTGATCACATCAACTAAATAAAATTCTTACATTTGTGTTTTTATTTGTTTTTAGTTTGTTTTTTTTTTACCCCTTTTTTCTGCTTTTCCTCATGAACGTTCAGAACTGATACTTTGTTGCGAAATGTATCCACAATTCAACGGAATCCAGAGCAAAGAGTGCGGAGTTCAATGTCTATTCAAGTAAACAGCGGCTGTGTGAGGAGCAGGAAAAGCAATCAACAAAAAGTGATGCTACAAAGTTCTCCATATCAGCTATTAAAGGGAATCTGTCACCAGATTTTTGCCACCTAATCTGAGAGCAGCATAATGTAGGGGCAGAGATCCTGATTCCAGCGATGTGTCACTGGGCTGCTTGGTGTAGTTTTGATAAAATCACTGTTTAATCAGCAGGAGATTATCATTATAGGACTACATCGCGTGCCGCAGGTAGTCCAGCATATTCATGAGCTCTGTATAACTGCTAGATCTGTGGAAGGGAGAAAGGTAGGGACTCTGCACCAATACCAGGATAGGAAAATGTATATCCGAGGAGGTATAAAACGTAGAAACCTTTATTCAATCATTTAAACTTTCAGTGATTCCATTAAAAACGTCATGGCTTATGGAATCACTGAAATTTTAAATGATTGAATAAAGGTTTCTACGTTTTATACCTCCTTGGATATACATTTTACCATCCTGGTATTGGTGCGGAGTCCCTACCTTTCTCTCTTCCACGCTTCTACGGACCTGCCTGTCTGGTGGACTGCATGCACCCCATCCAAACTGGGAGAGCACATATACGGGTGAGCTGAATTCTTCTTTTTTACTATTTAATTGCTAGATCTGCAGCAGAGAAAACATTGATTTTATCAAAATGACAGCGAACAGCTCAGTAAGTGACACATAACTGTAATCAAGGTCTTTGTCTATACATTACGTTGCTCTCAGATGAGTGAGCAAAAACCTGGTGACCGATTCCCTTTAAATGGAATCTCATGGTGTAGGTGCAAAGACCCTGATTCCTGTAATGTTACTTATTGGGCTGCCTATTATCACTATGTTATCACTAGAGGATTAGTGAACCTGCTGCCATCTCCTTATTCATGAGCTGTCTATGACTCCCATTACAGGCAGTTTTCTGCCTATGCACAGTATACACAGAATGTTGCTAATATAGTGCTGTGGATGAGGTTAAAAAGAGCTCAGCATTCAGAGAACTGATAAATCTGCAGCAGAGAAAACAGAATTGTAATCAACTATATAAATAAATATATATATACTATATAAATAAGCAAGCAGCCCAGTACGTGATACACTACTGGAATCGGGGTCTCTTCCTGGACATCATGCTGCTCTCAGATAACAGCGAAGACCTGGTGACAGATTCTCTAGAGGACAAATCTTTACAATCTCAATTAGAAAGAATGCAGCACAGGTCCTGACTACTGGAGGGAGGCAGCACAGCCTTCAATTAATACATCTGAGAAGTAGCTGGTGAAAAAAAGTGATCGACTGATCTCTCATGTCTTTGTAATAACCATCTACCCGTCTAGCGTCTAATCTCTTTATCCATCTCATACCTGTCTTTTGTACTACCCTGTTTCCCTGAAAATAGGACCCTGTCTTGTATTATTTTTTGCCCTGAAAAATGCGCTAGGGCTTATTCTCAGAGAAACATGGTTGGGGGAAAGTTTACTCCCCAAAAAAATGCTGCCCCCCCCCTCCCTCCCAGGAGGAGAATCATACCAGACCCAGGCATCTGCATCGATGCCAGGTCCTCCCGTGATCGGTGGGTGCTCCCTGCAGGTATGCTCCACGTGGTCTTCCCCTGCTTCTGTCCGACACTCACATACATAAGATTGCGCACACTCACCACATCCAGCAATACCGATTGCTTCTGGCCAGCAGAGTGTAACGCCTGCCTGGATCCACAGACTCAGATGGGCTGTAAAGGGGAGGCTAGAGGGAAGCCATTCACCAAGTAGGACCCCCAGAACCCTGAAACCCTTTAACCCCTATACAGGGATTTGGAATTACACAGGACCCTGGAGATCACTACCTGTGGAAGGCTGCAGTCCGAAAACCAGGAACCAGGAATTGCGGAACAGGGACAGAATCGGCAGGCAGTGACGTAGTCAGCAAACGTAGCAGAGGTCAGATCCGGGTCGGGCAGCAAGGTACAAAAACAGTAGGCAGAAGGGTAGTCAAAAACACGCAGAAGTCAACACGGGAATCACCAACAGAATAGGACGTAACAGGAGCCAGGAAAATCAGAACTATATCTGGCAGTAATCATGTGACAGGAGGGGAAATAAGAAGGGTGTGGTGTCTTCCCATTGGCTGTAGCTGAACGCTGGCAACTTCACCTGGAAGACACATGCCACCCACAGTCAGCCAGCGGTACTGCAGATCCCAAGCTAACCCAGCCCAGTGGATGATCGGAGCCTGCGCCCACTGGTGCCGCTGGCATCGACTTCTCTCCCATCACCAGCACCATCCACGGCAGGAACACGGCGTTGCCTGGCGATCGGAGCAGAAGTCGCTGGAGCAGACTCCGGCGGTGATGTAACACAGAGATACCTAGGACACAGTGCTGTGGAGTGCGAGGACCTGCGCTGTAATGCATTGATGCGTTCCACCGCAGGTCCTCCATGCGTTCCACCGCAGGTTCTCGATGCATTCCACCACAGGTCCTTGCGCTCCATGTAACTGTGTCTCAGGTTCCCCTGCCAGCCAGAAGCAATCGGTATCGGCGGATGTGGTGAGTGTGTGTGTGCGCGATCGATATGATGTGTGATTGTGTGTTATCTGATGTTTGTGGGTGTACGTTCCACTGCAGGTCCTCCTGGCCGGCGTCTGGTGAGTATGATTGCAGGGTCTTCTCTCTTCTTCCTTCTCTTTTTGGGGGGGGGGGGGGGGGTGGAGGGGTCTGTTTTCTATAATGAAGTGTCCTGCAGTATTCTGTAACTTTTTTTATCTGCATGGACACTTCATTATTGAACCGCACTAGGGCTTATTTTCAGGGTAGGGCTTATATTTAAGGCTGATGCCAGACATTTCTGCTAGGCCTTATTTTTGGGGAAACACTATTTATTTATTAAAGGGGTTGTCCACTACTTGGGACGACCCTTTCTCATTCCCCATGTTTGCCCCCATTAAAATAAAAACACTTCTGGTCTTCGGTGCGGTTCTAGTGGAGTTGGCATTCGCTCTCTCGCGGCTCGCCCAGGCAGCACCAGCTTCTCTCCACCTTCAGCCAAATAAAACATCAAGACAAAATGCTTGGATGCTGCAGCTCTGAGTTCCTCTTGATGTTCGATTCTGGCGGTGATTGGGCACAAGAATCTCGGACCCTTTTGAGCCCCGAGAGAGAGAATGCCGACACCTCAAGAACCACTCCGGCATCGGAGAGGAGAAGAAGTTTTTTTATTTTAACGGGAGGGGCAAACATGGTGATTGAGAATTGTCCGAGAAGTGACCCCTTTAATATGTTTTTATTATTTTTTTCTTTCTTTTTTTTTTTTTTTTACACCTGCCTACTAAAACTTTTGCGAACGCTTGTCTACCTGATGCCAGTATACCTAGTATACAGCCATACACTGCGCCAGTGACTTACGCACATGAACGACATGGTGGTGGGCACCAGAACAGGAAGTCTGCTTGGCGCAGCACCAAGGGGTCGGCAACCCCATTGAATTCCCCATTGGTGGCGCAGATACTGAATGGATGAATGTTAAACTGACTAAGTTTGCAATGTTGTATAATGTTTCAGGAGGCGCCATCACTACTCATACACAATATGGATATCGACTGCAGAGTGACGTCACGATTCGCTCGGACCTCGATCATTGCTGAGATTGAGAACCAGTTGAACTCATCCCATGAAGTTGTGTTTGATGTGGAACTTCCCAAAACTGCCTTTATCACCAACTTCAGCATGTGAGTCCTCATCAACGATATTCTTGAGTCCCCCCCCAATCTAATAATGAGGAAAATTTATATTTTTGGCTTCTGGTGTAATTTACAACCACAGTCGAAAGTTGTATAATAGTAGATGGGGGTCTAAGAAATGCCCTTCACATAACGCGGCAGAACGATGGACGGTTGTGGTGGGCAGCGCGTCCCATGCGGTGAATGGTTTTACTGCAATTTCCACATTTCCCTCAATAGAGAAAACAGTGGCGCTAACACTGATAGAATCGTGACTATGTTTTGGCGCCACATTTTACTAGTGCTGTCCCTTTAAAAATAAGCAAAAATGAAAAATATGCAAATAAAAAAGGCAAAGACCTCACGTATATTTATTTAATTTTTTGCTATGTTTGAATACTTGCCGCTACATGTGATTACAGCCTGTATAGTTATAGGGCAGATACAAATTCTAAGAGCCTACCGATTAATATAAAATATTGTCTTCTGTTACTGAGGAACATCGATGGAGTTACCACGGTTGGAGTAGTGAAAGAGAAGGCGGAGGCGGATGAGCAGTATGAGAGAGCCGTGTCCAGGGGCCAAAACGCAGGACTGATCCAGTACGTGACACCTGTATATTGATGTTTCATCAAAATTTGAAAAAAAAAGGTGGAAAGTTATTTAAAGGAACAATAGCAAATACACTGCGTAAATAAGTATCTAGTGCTCCCTGTTATCAGCCATTTCAGGGGTGGCTACTGTTTCCAATTGGATAAGTGATATAACCCCCAGACATTACATCATATATGACTGATATCAGCCCCTCTTATAAAGCTCCAGCACTGATATAACCCCCAGACATTACATCATATAATGTGACTGATATCAGCCCCTCTTATAACGCTCCAGTACTGATATAACCTCCAGACATTATATTATGTGACTGATATCAGCCCCACTTATAACGCTCTAGTACTGATATAACCTCAGGACATTACATTATATGACTGATATAAGCCCCTCTTATAAAGCTCCAGCACTGATATAACCTCCAGACATTACATTATGTGACTGATATAAGCCCCTCTTATAAAGCTCCAGCAATGATATAACCTCCAGACATTACATTATGTGACTGATATAAGCCCCTCTTATAAAGCTCCAGCACTGATATAACCTCAGGACATTACATTATGTGACTGATATCAGCCCCTCTTATAATGCTCCAGCACTGATATAACCTCAGGACATTACATTATGTGACTATCAGCCCCTCTTATAAAGCTCCAGCACTGATATAACCCCCAGACATTACATCATATAATGTGACTGATATCAGCCCCTCTTATAATGCTCCAGCACTGATATAACCCCCAGACATTACATCATATAATGTGACTGATATCAGCCCCTCTTATAATGCTCCAGCACTGATATAACCTCAGGACATTACATTATGTGACATATCAGCCCCTCTTATAAAGCTCCAGCACTGATATAACCTCAGGACATTACATTATGTGACTGATATCAGCCCCTCTTACAACGCTCCAGGACTGATATAACCTCAGGACATTACATTATGTGACTGATATCAGCCCCTCTTATAATGCTCCAGCACTGGTATAACCTCAGGACATTACATTATGTGACTGATATCAGCCCCTCTTATAATGCTCCAGCACTGGTATAACCTCAGGACATTACATTATGTGACTGATATCAGCCCCTCTTACAACGCTACAGGACTGATATAACCCCCAGACGTTACATCATATAATGTGACTGATATCAGCCCCTCTTATCATGCTCCAGCACTGATATATCCTTCAGAGATATTTACATTTGTTGTCAAATGTTCATAAACTGACACAAAGTTTGGTTTTCACATTTTACTGCTTCAGTGTTTTTCCTCTTTCGTTTCTATGGTTACTGAAGTTCAAATATAAACATTCCATGAGCTGTTACATTCTATTGACAAATACATGAAGATTCTGTAAACATTGAATATTCCCAGCACTGACCCTGATTTCTCTAGACTTCTGCCCTTCTCTCCGGCAGCTGGATATCGTCTTCTGGACCAGGTCCTGACCGGTGACCCAAACTTGTCTCATCATCAGTGCTCAGAATTTATCAAAATTTCTGGGTTTTTGTTGCTTTCTGAGGATTGACCACAGGTTCTCAATAAAGGTCCAGTCACACTAAGCAACTTACCAGCGATCCCAACAACGATAGGGATCGCTGGTAAGTTGCTAGGAGGTTGCTGGTGAGCTGTCACACTGCCACGCTCCAGCGATCCCACCAGCAACCTGACCTGGCAGGGATCGCTGGAGCGTGGCTACACGAGTTGCTGGTGAGCTCACCAGCAACCAGTGTCCAGCCACACGTGCAGAGAGCAGGGAGCAGCGCACACTGAGCGCTGGCTCCTTGCTCTCCTAGCTACAGCACACATCGGGTTAATTAACCCGATGTGTCCTGCAGCTACATGTTTACAGAGCAGGAGCCGGCACTGACAGTGAGAGCGGCTGAGGCTGGTATCAAAGGTAAATATCGGGTAACCAAGGACAGGGCTTCTTGGTTACCCGATGTTTACATTGGTTACCAGCCTCTGCAGAAGCCGGCTCCTGCTGCCTGCACATTTAGTTGTTGCTGTCTCGCTGTCACACACAGCGATCTGTGCTTCACAGCAGGACAGCAACAACTAAAAAATGGCCCAGGACATTCAGCAACAACCAACAACCTCACAGCAGGGGCCAGGTTGTTGCTGGATGTCACACACAGCAACATCGCTAGCAACGTCACAAAAGTTGTTCGTTAGCAGCGTTGTTGCTAGCGATGTTGCTTAGTGTGACGGGGCCTTAAGACTGAGATCTGGGCAGTCTCCAGATTATGGACTCAAAGCATTTAAGTTTTGTTCCGAAATCACTTCTCATTTTTGCCTTGTGTCCTGGTCTCCATCATGGCATCATCAGCTCATTGTCCTGGATGATGGGAGAGGTTTCTCTTGGAGGAGTGTTAAGGGTGCTTTACACACAGTGATATCGCTAGCGATGTCGCTGGTGAAAGCACCCGCTCCCGTCGTTTGTGCGTCATGGGCAAATCGCTGCCTTTGGCACACAAAATCGTTAGGAGCCATCACACGGACTTACCTGCCTAGCGACGTCGCTGTGGCCGGCGAACCGCCTCCTTTCTAAGGGGGCGGTTCGTTTGGCGTCACTAAGCGGCCGCCCAATAGAAGGAGGGGCGGAGATGAGTGGGACGTAACATCCCGTCCACCTCCTTCCTTCCGCATTGCGGGCGGCCGCAGGTAAGCTGTAGTTCGTCATTCCCGAGGTGTCACACGTAGCGATGTGGGCTGCCTCGGGAACGACGAACAACATCCGTCCTACAACAATCAACGATTTTTTGAAAATGAACGACGTGTCAACGATCAACGATTTGGTGAGTATTTTCCATCGTTAACGGCCGTTCATTGGTGTCACACGCAACGACGTCGCTAACGAGGCCGGGTGTGCGTCACGGAATCCATGACCCCGGCGATATATCGTTAGATATGTTGTTGCGTGTAACGGGGCCTTTAGATCCTATTCTTTATTCATGGCCGTGGTCTTAGGTATAACTGTGAGTGAGCCCCTCCATGGATGAGAAACCTCCACACGTGAGGGGTCCTGGAGGCTTTACACACAGGACTCAGGGCAGCACTGACCTTCTCTTCTCCTGACAATCATTCCTCCAGACAACCCTACAGTCTGAAGGGGCTTCATCAGAGAAAATAACTGCAAGGAGTACAGGGACTGGACTGCAGAGGACGGGGGAAAGTTATTTCTCTGATGAAGCCAGAGACCAGCACTGCTATTGATCCGATCAGACAGATAGTCAGCACAGGTTACATGTATGGTGATGTGCACTGCTTAGAATTCATTTCTATTTAGGTCCATTGGACGGAAAATGGAAAATTTTAAGATTTCGGTGAATGTCGAAGCTCGGGCCACAGCAATATTCACATTAACGTACGAGGAATTACTGAAGAGAAACCAAGGAATTTACCAACTGCAACTGAAGGTGAAACCGAAACAACTGGTGGAGAATTTCCAGGTCAGAACACAGACTAGTTCCCTGAAATACTCTGTGCTGCTGGGAGGACCATGATCCTTTTTCTATGCTGAACAAAAATATTTTACCACAACACTTTTATTTTTGCTCTAATTTTTTACAAATTGACCTAAAAAATCTAAGACTTTTTCTATGTACACTAAAGGCCTTTCTCTCTTAAATATTGATCACAAATTTGTATTAGTGAGCATTTCTCCTTTACTGAGATAATCCATCCACCTCACAGGTGCGGCATATCAAAATGCTGATTAGACAGCATGATTATTACACAGGTGCGCCTTAGGCTGGCCAGCATGATTATTACACAGGTGCGCCTTAGGCTGGCCAGCATGATTATTACACAAGTGCGCCTTAGGCTGGCCAGCATGATTATTGCACAGATGTGTCTTAGGCTGGCCAGCATGATTATTGCACAGGTGCGCCTTAGGCTGGCCAGCATGATTATTACACAGGTGCGCCTTAGGCTGGCCAACATGATTATTGCACAGATGTGCCTTAGGCTGGCCAGCATGATTATTGCACAGATGCGCCTTAGGCTGGCCAGCATAATTATTACACAAGTGGACCTTAGGCTGGCCAGCATGATTATTACACATGTGCACCTTAGGCTGGCCAGCATGATTATTGCACAGGTGTGCCTTAGGCTGGCCATAATAAAAGGCAAGGCCACACTAAAATGTGCAGTTTTATCATAAAGACCAATGCCACAGATGTCACAAGCTATGAGGCAGCGTGCAGTTGGCTGCTGACTGTAGGAATGGCCACCAAAGCTGTTTCCTGTGAATTAAATATTAATTTCTCTACCATAAGCTGCCTCCAAAGGCGTTGGAGACTTTGGCAGTACATCCAACCGGCCTCACAACCACAGACCACGTGTAACCACACCAGCCCAGGACCTCCACATCCAACATCTTCACCTCCAAGATCGTCTGAAACCGCCCCCCCCCCGGACATCGGCTGCAACAATCAGTGCAAAACCAAAGAATTTCTGCACAAACTGTCAGAAACCGTCTTAGTTTGGCCAGTCCAAGGTGCACCTGTGCAATCATCATGCTGTCTAATCAGCATCTTGATATGCCACACCTGTGAGGTGGATGGATTATCTCCTCAAAGGAGAAGTGCTCATTATAAACGGAAGCAAAAATAAAAGTGTTGCGTTTATATTTTTGCTTAGTATATGTTATTCTCATTCTGTGATCCTCCAATAGATAAGCCCATTTCTCTCCTGACATCCTCTGTGCTGCTGGGAGGACCCTGCTCCTTCCATAATATATTTCTCAGGCAACAAGATCAGCACAATCCTTTCCTTAAATACTCTGTGCTGCTAGGTTACCCTAGTTGACTCTTAGCCTGTAACCTCCCACAATATCGCCAAACTTCTCTCCTAAAATACTCTGTGCTGCTGAGGACCACTGTGTTACACTTTGGCTTGCAGATTTCTGTGGACATCGAAGAGCCACAAGGAATCAGCTTTGTGAACGCAGTTGGTGGTTTCATGACGAATGAACTGATGGACACGGTGCAGATCGATCACAACGGGGGCAAGGTAAGGTATTTGTCGTCTTGCTCTGCTGGAGTCGGAGGCGATCGGGCTCACAGTGTCTATGTTACAGGCTCATATAGTGTTTAAGCCGACAATGGATCAGCAGCGCACATGCCCTTCGTGTGCAGAAACGCTCCTAGACGGCGACTTTGTCATCAAGTACGATGTGAACAGGGAGACGTCTGCCGGGAACATGCAGGTTTGTTACAAAGTATCAGTACAAGCAAAAAATATCAATATACAGTGTGTGCACCCATATCCTGTCCACCACCATTACCTTGAGAACGGCGGCAGCTATAGGCATAGAAGTGGTCAGGGCCGGATTAAGGTTGGTGGGGGCCCCTGGGCAGAAAATCTGGTGGGGGCCCCCATATCATTAACATTTTTAGCCATAACAGTAGAGCGCGAACTGCAGCACTTAGATGTACAATCTAATCTTATTCTGTTCTGCTGTAAGACCTGTTAACATTTATATATATATATAGGTTAAAAGACTGTTTGGTGGACTTCCTTGTGTTATGCTGCCACCTGCTGTCAAAACAGAGAACAGCGGGCAAAAAGTCCTACTGCTCGAGTGACTGGTTCAGTCTGGAACAGGAGGAGGAGGAGTCTACTTGTAGCTGTGTTTTTGCAGTGTAGAGTGTGCTGGAGTGGGCTGTAAGATAGAAGGCCTCAGTCTGCCCTGTTTTCCGAGGTCCAAGTACCTTAGAGTGTTGCGTGGTGTTCCCCCCAAGACACAGATCCAAAGAGGCTGGATGTGGAGCGAGGGGCCAGACAGCACGTGCAAATTACCGATCCAAAGAGGCTGGATGTGGAGAGCGAGGAGCCAGGCAGCACGTGCGAGTTACAGATCCGGGACAAAGACTGAACTTTAGAGGTGTCTGCCGGCGGAATACGGGCCCCAACGGTGACGAGGTACCCCACGCTGAAACCTGCAGTTAAGTGTGCACACTACTTTTAGTTAGGGACAGATAGGAAAAGACTCTGCACTGTGTTATACAAGTAAGATAACAAGGACTCTGCGTTTTTTTGTTTAATAAGGATTTCTGTGTTTTGCTTTTGAGAGTACAATCTGAGGCTTCCTATCTTTGACAAGTTATTCAAAGTAGTTGTATGTATATTGCATTATCTCTACTGCTGTGCTCCCTTCCCTCACTTTTCCTCCACCTGTGTTGTGCAATACATTATTAAATTTGCATTGATTAACCCCCGTGGTTCCGTGCAGTCCTTGCGTATCCCGTTACCTGCAGGTTATTACATTTGGCGTAGTCGGCAGGATACGCAGGCTGGTACGGAACAATGGACGGACAGGGGGGTGTCGCTGATGGAGGTGTTCTAATACAACCTGATGGGGGAATACCAGCAAGGCAACTGTCCCTGGGGGCTATGCTGACCCATATACCAAAATTTACTGGCAGCAATGTACCTCTCCATGACTGGGCTCAGAGAGTGAGGGGCATGTTGAGAGTAGCAGGAGTGACTGCAGAAAATCAAGGGGAGATATTGTTGATTGCCCTTGAAGGCCATGCTCAAGAGACCATTTTATTGCGCCCTGAGAGTGAACGAAAGACGTTAGAGCAGGTGGTGAAGATTCTTGAGAGAGTGTATGGCGGGAAACCAGAAGCAGGAGATTTACAGGCGCAACTGTTCTACAGGCTGCAGGGTGAAGAAGAAGGTCTGCCACAGTATGCAAATGCACTCCAGAGAATAATGAGACAAATGCTTACAGCAGAGCCAGAGCTAGCACAAACCCCCGGTTATGCTGACCGTACCCTACGAGATCAATTCCTCCGTGGGTTACATAACCCCAAGATCAAAGGTGCCCTCCGTGAACGGCTCAGGGTAGAAAAAAAACTAACTTTCCAGGAGATATTGGAAGAAGCAGTCTCCCGCACACAAACTGAAAATTGCGACCCGCAGAACGCCTGGGGTGAAGTTTGTATGCATAAGGTAGTCCCGGGTGAGAAAAACAGAGAACCGAGCCAGCTTGAGGCTAAAGTGGATCAGTTACAAGAGACTGTTACTGCTCTACAAGAGTTGCTGAAGAATATGCAAGCCCCGGCGTCAGAATTAGGAACTACAGCACCGCGGCCAAATACCCGCACGCATACCTATCAAGAAGAGAGGGGACAGATCGAGCAGAGACGACCGAGACCCGCTGGAGACTACTAGTGTTGGAACTGTGGAAATCGGAACCATTTATTCCGACGCTGTCCGGAGAGGAAGACGTCTCAAGAAAGACCGCCGTTAAACTAGTGCCTCCCTCCATGGATGGGCACATGGCGGGGAGACCAACTGAGCTTAGAGAAAACCAACGCCCTGAAGATATAGCAGCCAGCACGCCGACGATCATGGCCGAATTTGAAGGGAAAGAAGTAAGATGCCTGATGGATACTGGGTCCCAAGTGACCACCATGCCAGAACAGTTCTTCTACCAACATTTTGGACAAACTGTATCCATTGACAGAGGGGCACATATCAAACTGAGGGCTGCAAACAATGTTCCCATTCCGGTTGTAGGGGTCGTGTGGATGAACATACGTGCCTGTGGCCAGAACTTAGGCAAAAAAGGGATTGTGTTAACGGAGGGCCGGTACGACAGAGAGGTGCCAGCTATCGTGGGCATGAACATCTTGAAAGAATTAGACCAGTTGCTCTTCGACACGGGGGGCTGTGATTACTGGAAGACGACAGTTGCTAACAGGCCTGCCCAAAAGGTCTTCCAACACCTTATCCGTGCCCGAGGACTGTGGAAGAATGGTGGGAGCCGCTACCCGGTGGGGAGGGTTCGAGTCCCAAGACAGACAACAATTACTCTACCTCCAAATCGTGAGACAGTCCTCACCTTGCCAGTCGGGGCCCACCATACACTCGAGGGGATGGAGGTGTTGGTGGAGCCTTATCGTGGTGAAGAGAACGGAGACGAACCGTTGGTGGCTCGCACTTTAGCAACAGTAAGAAATGGAAGTGTCCCTTTCCGTTGCGTGAACACCGGTGAACAGGCCTACACCTTGACCTCGGGAGTTGTTCTGGCCCATGTCTACCTGGCGCCTGAAGAGGTGGCGGCCGCAGAATTGATTGAATTGCAGCCCATGGCAGGGGAAGCCTGGACTTGGGCTCTTTCTATGGAAAGAAGAGAGAAACCCACTGATCAATGGAACAGTCGCGTCATCTTAGGGCAGATGGGAGTGGACCTGAGCCCCTTCGCTTCGGAGCAAGCCCAAGCCATAGAGGACTTTATTTGGGAGAATCAAGCCACGTTCTCCCGTCACGCAGAAGATTTCGGCTGTACTGACAAGATTCAGCACGAAATACCCACGGGAGATGCCCCACCGATCAGGGAAAGGTACAGGCAAATACCCCCAAAGTACTACCAAGAGGTAAAAGAGCTTTTGGCGCAGATGCTGAAGAGCGGGGTGGTAAGAGAAAGTCAGAGTCCATGGGCTGCCCCAATCGTGCTGGTCAAGAAAAAGGATGGGTCTACCCGCTTCTGTGTTGACTACCGCAAGCTTAATGGATGCACGGTTCGTGATTCCTACCCTCTGCCCCGGATAGAGGAGTCCCTGTCGGCGTTGGGAAAGGCACGTTACTTCTCCTCCCTCGATCTGGCCAGCGGATATTGGCAGGTCCCTGTGGCAGAGAAAGACAAGGCCAAGACCGCATTTATTGTACCCATGGGACTCTTCGAGTTCAATCGCATGCCGTTTGGACTAAATAATGCCCCAGGAACTTTTCAGCGCCTCATGGAAAGTTGCCTTGGAGACATGAACTTCGAGGCCACATTGATTTACCTGGACGACATAGTAGTGTATTCTGCAACCTTTGAGAAACATCTAGAAAACCTGGGCCAAGTGTTTCAGCGGTTACGGGCCCATGGGCTTAAACTAAAACCAAAAAAATGCCGGATCTTTCAGGAAGAGATTGAATATCTCGGACACAAGGTGTCGGAAGCCGGCGTACAGCCCTCCGATGGGAAAGTGAGAGCAGTGCTACAATGGCCCACACCCAGCACAGTGCGGGAGGTTCGAGCTTTCCTGGGGCTAGCCGGATATTACCGTCGCTTTATCAAAGATTTCGCGAAGGAGGCAGAACCTTTGCACGAATTGCTCCGAGGTACTGCGAAAGGACCAAAAGCACAGAAAATTTGCTGGGGACCAAGACAAGCAAAAGCCTTACACCGATTGAAAGAGGCCTTGGTTAGCGCCACTGTGCTTGCCTATGCAGACTATAACCTCCCCTTTCGGTTGTATACAGACGCGAGCCTCTACGGCCTGGGTGTAGTACTGGCCCAGGTACAGAATGGTACTGAACGGGTGATTGCATATGGAAGTCGGACGTTGCGAGAAGCCGAGCGCAATCCCGAGAATTACAGTTCCTTTCGGCTGGAGTTACTGGCACTAGTATGGGCGATAACCGAAAGGTTCTCAGAATATCTCACGGGAGCTAAAATTGAAGTCTATACGGATAATAACCCCCTGGCTCACATCTCCACCGCCAAACTGGGAGCAATGGAACAGAGGTGGCTGGCACGACTCTCCAGATACAATTATCATGTGCAATACCGCTCTAAGCATGAAAATCAGAATGCGGATGCCCTTTCTCGTGTTACCACCGAAGCCCCAGTGGGGGAGAGAGATGAACAGTTGGAGGAAGACGAAATTCCGGACTTCAGTAAATTCACCGCTCAAGTGGTAGAGGCTCGTATGCTGGAAATTACGTCGGGCACGACATCATGCCTGCTTGGCCAAACCAGAGAGGAATGGGTGAAAATTCAGTCATCTGACCCAGAACTGCTTCAAGTGAAAGAGTGGGTGATCCAGCAGCGCAAGCCTAGAAAGGAAATACGGGCCACGCTGTCGCACGTGGCCCTCCAGATTCTCAGCCAGTGGGATAAGCTGTCGGTGCAAGAAGGGATGCTGTATCGGAAGGTGCACCTAGCTACAGAGTTGGAAGTACGGTGGCAAGTAGTGATACCCCAGAAGATGGCAGTACCACTGGCCCGAGAGGCGCATGAGAAGGGAGCCCATTTCGGACCGGACAAGACTTACCAGTGGTTGCAAAGAATAGTATACTGTCCTCAGATGCTTCGGGCGGTAGAGAAGGCCTGTAAACTGTGCCGTTCCTGCGAGTTAAGTAAGGCTCCCCCACAGCAAGCACCAGTACAGACTATTGTAACCAAAGAGCCGTTGGAAGTACTCATGATCGATTATCTGAAGATTGGCCACTCCCACCGGGGCTATCAGTTCTGCCTTGTGATGACAGATCACTTCTCCAAATTTGCGGTGGTGAAGCCCACCAGAGATCAGACGGCTGAATCAGCTGCTCGAGCCATCAGTGATGACTTTATCCGGGTGTACGGCTGCCCCAAAAGAATACATTCCGACCAAGGGGCTTGCTTTCAAGGCGGTGTCATGAGAGAGCTGCAAAGGATTTACGGAATGCAGAAGTCAAGGACTACGCCTTATCATCCACAGGGCAACGGAGCCTGCGAGAGATTTAACCGGACCCTCCTACAAATGCTACGCACGTTGGAGGATGATCGTAAGAATCACTGGCCCGGCTATCTCGCAGAACTCGTGTGGGCGTACAATAATCGTGTCCACTCCACCACTGGGTACACCCCATACGTACTACTGTTTGGAAGAGCCGGAAGAGGCATAGAAGAGCTCAACCTGACTCCCCCCGAGATCAGTGAAGGTCAGAGCGTAGGTTCCTGGGTTGACTGTCACCGTCGGCGGCTGGAGACTATCCATCGAATTGTCACCAAGCGGTTGCAAGAAAAGACACACCCGCAGCAGAAACCTGTGTGTGAAGCCCCGTTCTTGCCAGGAGACCGAGTACTAGTTGCAGAGAAACACCCGAGACACAAGTTGAGTGAGCGCTGGAAAACAGAGCCGTACATTGTGATTAGAAGAATCTCTCCCCACGGATCACTATACGAAGTGAGAGGTGAGCGAAGAGGCGACACCCTCATCCTGCATCGTAATATGCTGAGGCCCTGCTATTCAGAAGACAGGACCAGACAAAGTACCTCGGAGACGGTGCCCGTGCCTGTTCCTGTTACCTTCGAAGAGGGCTCTGACGATGAAGAATGGTGGCGGGCCCCGACCAACCCAGCAGACTGGGAGAGATCCACACCCCCATCCTTTCAAGACACAGGTGCCACCCCTGCAGAGCAGGAGTCACTAATCTCCAGAGATGGGGACGGGAATACTGTACTCCCTGATACGGCGCCGACGTCTGGTGAGTTAGCTGTGGTGCCACGCCGGAGTGAGCGGGCTAATGCTGGTATTCCCCCTGATCAGTACTTGGCAGATGAATTTGTGTGTTCTGTCACTGAATCCTGTTTTACGACATCGGCTCCCAAGCAACAGGTTGTGAAGCAGGGCAGGAGTTGCCACCGTGTGCCCCTTTGCAGAGTGCCTCAAGAGTGTATCGGCCGGGACGGCCGAGGTTAAAGAGGGGGGTAAATGTAAGACCTGTTAACATTTATATATATATAGGTTAAAAGACTGTTTGGTGGACTTCCTTGTGTTATGCTGCCACCTGCTGTCAAAACAGAGAACAGCGGGCAAAAAGTCCTACTGCTCGAGTGACTGGTTCAGTCTGGAACAGGAGGAGGAGGAGTCTACTTGTGGCTGTGTTTTGCAGAGTGGAGTGTGCTCGAGTGGGCTGTAAGATAGAAGGCCTCAGTCTGCCCTGTTTTCCGAGGTCCAAGTACCTTAGAGTGTTGCGTGGTGTTCCCCCCAAGACACAGATCCAAAGAGGCTGGATGTGCAGCGAGGGGCCAGACAGCACGTGCAAATTACCGATCCAAAGAGGCTGGATGTGGAGAGCGAGGAGCCAGGCAGCACGTGCGAGTTACAGATCCGGGACAAAGACTGAACTTTAGAGGTGTCTGCCGGCGGAATACGGGCCCCAACGGTGACGAGGTACCCCACGCTGAAACCTGCAGTTAAGTGTGCACACTACTTTTAGTTAGGGACAGATAGGAAAAGGCTCTGCACTGTGTTATACAAGTAAGATAACAAGGACTCTGCGTTTTTTTGTTTAATAAGGATTTCTGTGTTTTGCTTTTGGGAGTACAATCTGAGGCTTCCTATCTTTGACAAGTTATTCAAAGTAGTTGTATGTATATTGCATTATCTCCACTGCTGTGCTCCCTTCCCTCACTTTTCCTCCACCTGTGTTGTGCAATACATTATTAAATTTGCATTGATTAACCCCCGTGGTTCCGTGCAGTCCTTGCGTATCCTGTTACCTGCAGGTTATTACACTGCCACATTCAGATTTACAGTACTACAATAGAGATACAGTCCAGGATTACTCAAAGCAGTCCAATTCTAGACAGAAAGAGTTAGGGGTGCTTCACACACAGCGAGCTCGCTGCCGAGATCGCTGCTGAGTCACGCTTTTTGTGACGCAGCAGTGACCTCATTAGCGATCTCGCTGTGTGTAACACTGAGCAGCGATCTGGCCCCTGCTGCGAGATCGCTGCTCGTTACACACAGCCCTGGTTCGTTTTCTTCAAAGCCGCTCTCCCGCTGTGACACACAGATCGCTGTGTGTGACAGCGAGAGAGCGACAAATGAAGCGAGCAGGGAGCAGGAGCCGGCGTCTGACAGCTGAGGTAAGCTTGTAACCAAGATAAACATCGGGTAACCAAGGTGGTTACCCGATATTTACCTTAGTTACCAGCCTCTGCAGCTCTCACGCTGCCTGTGCTGCCGGCTCCGGCTCTCTGCACATGTAGCTGCTGTACACATCGGGTTAATTAACCCGATGTGTACAGCAGCTAGGAGAGCAAGGAGCCAGCGCTAAGCAGTGTGCGCGGCTCCCTGCTCTCTGCACATGTAGCTGCATTACACATCGGGTTAATTAACCCGATGTGTACAGCAGCTAGGAGAGCAAGGAGCCAGCGCTCAGTGTGCGCGGCTCCCTGCTCTCTGCACACAGCGCTGGTAACTAATGTAAACATCGGGTAACCATACCCGATGTTTACCTTAGTTACCAGTCTCCGCAGCTTCCAGTCGGCGGCTCCGTGCAAGCGCAGCGTCGCTTGCACGTCGCTGCTGGCTGGGGGCTGTTCAGTGGTCGCTGGTGAGATCTGCCTGTTTGACAGCTCACCAGCGACCATGTAGCGATGCAGCAGCGATCCTGACCAGGTCAGATCGCTGGTCGGATCGCTGCTGCATCGCTAAGTGTGAAGGTACCTTTACTCACATTTTTTTTATTGAACCCAATGTTAAGACAGCCAAGGAATAGTAAAAATGCAGAAAGGGAAAGTTTTCACCAGCAGCAATTGTTGCTAATTACTGTATAACAATATGCTCTCTATTGTATTATCTCCGGAGTAGTGGCTTGCTCTCCTATAGTAAGAGAAGAAAAAGAAGCATTCTTTGAATACAGGTCTGTTGGCTGAAGGAGGATATATCACCTGTCTTAATGTGCCTGTGAGCATCCCCAAGTACAAGGGGGAGGTGTTAGCGATCGAAAACATGCTTTATATAAAAGTGTGTACAGATAAAAGCAGAGATAAATGTACACATTACAAGCTTTACTGTATTTTTCCCCCACAATGATGTATGATGTTGTCTGCAATGCATGAAAAATGAAGATGATGGTTCAGGAGCCCCCACCCCATGTATGCAGCACCCCCATGAATACGGCACCCACCATGTATGTGGCATGTACGCAGCCACCCATGTGTCTGTGTACAGCCCCCAGATTTCCATATACTGCCACCCATGGATACAGCCCCCCATGCCTCCGTATAGTGCCTTTATGTATCGGTATATAGTCCCTCCGACTTCTCCATATGAAGCTCCCGAATGTACACAGTTCCCCCCCAACGGTATACAGCTCTCCCCCCTATGAGGCTATACAGTTCCCCCCCTACAAAGGTATACAGCCCTCCCCCCTACAAAGGTATGCAGCTCCCCCCCCTGCAAGGGTATACAGCTCTTGCCCCCTACAAGGGTATACAGGCAGCTCCCCCCCCCATGAGAATACAGCTCCCCCTCGCAAGGGTAGACAGCTCTTTCCACCTACAAGGGTATACAGGCAGCTCTCCCCCCCATGAGAATACAGCTCCCCCCCCGCAAGGGTACACAGCTCTTGCCCCCTAAAAGAGTATACAGGGAGGCAGCTCTCCCCCCCATGGGAATACAGCTCTCCCCCCTCCACGCAAGGGTACACAGCTCTTGCCCCCTACAAGGGTATACAGGCAGCTCTCCCCCCATGGGAATACAGCTCTCCCCCCCCCCTCCACGCAAGGGTACACAGCTCTTGCCCCCTACAAGGGTATACAGGCAGCTCTCCCCCCATGGGAATACAGCTCTCCCCCCCCCCTCCACGCAAGGGTACACAGCTCTTGCCCCCTACAAGGGTATACAGGCAGCTCCCCCCCCCATGGGAATACAGCTTTCCTCCCCTCCACGCAAGGGTACACATCTCTTGCCCCCTACAAGGGTATACAGGGAGGCAGCTCTCCCCCCCCATGGGAATACAGCTCTCCCCCCACCTCCACGCAAGGGTACACAGCTCTTGCCCCCTACAAAGGTATACAGGCAGCTCTCCCCCCATGGGAATACAGCTCTCCCCCCCCCCTCCACGCAAGGGTACACAGCTCTTGCCCCCTACAAGGGTATACAGGCAGCTCTCCCCCCATGGGAATACAGCTCTCCCCCCCCCCTCCACGCAAGGGTACACAGCTCTTGCCCCCTACAAGGGTATACAGGCAGCTCCCCCCCCCCATGGGAATACAGCTTTCCTCCCCTCCACGCAAGGGTACACATCTCTTGCCCCCTACAAGGGTATACAGGGAGGCAGCTCTCCCCCCCCCATGGGAATACAGCTCTCCCCCCACCTCCACGCAAGGGTACACATCTCTTGCCCCCTACAAGGGTATACAGGGAGGCAGCTCTCCCCCCCCATGGGAATACAGCTCTCCCCCCACCTCCACGCAAGGGTACACAGCTCTTGCCCCCTACAAGGGTATACAGGCAGCTCTCCCCCCCATGGGAATACAGCTCCCCCCCCCTCCACGCAAGGGTACACATCTCTTGCCCCCTACAAGGGTATACAGGGAGGCAGCTCTCCCTCCCCCATGGGAATACAGCTCTCCCCCCACCTCCACGCAAGGGTACACATCTCTTGCCCCCTACAAGGGTATACAGGCAGCTCTCCCCCCCCCATGGGAATACAGCTCCCCCCCCCCCTCCACGCAAGGGTATACAGAGAGAAGGCGTGATAATCACCGTGGCGCTGCAGCGTTGATTGGCGGGCACGGCAGGCGGCGGGCGCACGATGCTCGGGAACGCAGCGAGGAGGCAGATCCACAGGAGAGGAGGCGTGACAGGAGAGAAGGCGTGACAAGAGAGGAGGAGGCGGTACCGTATGCGCAGCCTAGTTCTTCTCGGCGTCTAATATTTATCCTCGCGCTGCGTTAATAAAATGGCGGCGGTCGCTGCCTACAGTGATGGGGGCCCCCTATGAAGCTCTTGTGGTCGGGGCCCCTGGGCTGGAGCCCCGTCTTCCCCGCCTATAATCCGGCCCTGGAAGTGGTGTCTAGGTATAGTAAAGTAGCCATGCACTACGCAATGAAACCACCTATAGTGCCACCTGGTGGAAAACAATGGAGTTAGGATTTTTATCTAGAAAATGGAACGAGATAGAGAAAAAAGTGAATTACAAAGTTGTAGGGCATCATCAATTCAATATGATTCGACACCTTGCATACAGAAATGCTATGATATGAAACCCATGACCCCCCCAAAACATTGAATGCTGGTCACGCATATGGCGCTCATTTAACTTTGATGCTCAAAGTGGCCCCCGTCAGCTGCAATGCACATCTGGACTCTGCACAGCATACTGTATCTTGCTGCACGTTGTGCAATATGGTAGGTGACACGTTTGCACAAGCATCTGTGATACGTCGCCGTAGGTCCTGCAATGTTGGTGGCGGTGTCGCATACAGCTGCTGTTTGATGTGACCTCACAGAAAGAAGTCCAATGGGGTCAGGTCAGGTGAGCGTGGAGGCCGGTCCACACAGCCACCATACCCAATGACTTGTAGGAAGGTCTCCATGAGGTATCGCTTCACGTCCGCAGCCTTGTGAGTTTTACACGCTCTAATCATAGCATTTCTGTATGCAAGGTGTCGATTCGTATTGAATTGATGATGCCCTACAACTTTGTAATTCACTTTTTTTCTCTATCTCGTTCCATTTTCGAGACAAAAATGCTAACTCCGTTGTTTTCCACCAGGTGGCGCTATAGGTGGTTTCATTGGCTACTTTACTATACCTAGACACCACTTCTATGCCTATAGCTGCCGCCGTTCTCAAGGTAATGGAGGCGGACAGGATATGGGTGGACACACTGTATACACGTAGAGACAGACAATGGAGCAGATGGAAACATTAATCTCTCCATCTCCCACCCCTGTGATCCGATTCTCGCATACGAGAGAACGACAGTGAGTGACACTCGGCGCACGCTCACATCATATTCTGAGCTGAGTGTCATTAACTTACCACGTCCCATGCTATACTCGTCTGACCCCGACCGTACGAGCAAGTGCGAGATCTGGTCGGGATTTCAGCCTTTTGGATCAAACAGGAATTTTGTCATTCGCTGACAACAAATGTTTTTAATAGAGCAACGAGTTTAAGCCAATGTTTATTAACCTGATTCTCTGTAATAACTTCACTTATAGAAACAATATTTTGATCCACAGATCGTCAATGGTTATTTTGTGCATTATTTTGCTCCCAGCACCCTTGAAAGGGTCCCTAAAAATATGGTGTTTGTTATTGACTGCAGCATGTCAATGGCGGGCCGCAAGATAACACAGGTAAATACTATAAAAGGTTGATCTGATTTATGGTGTATATCATGTACTATGCTCCATTCTGCTGGTGCAGTCACTGTGTACATACATTACATTACTTATCCTTTACTGATCCTGAGTTACCTCCTGTATTATACTCCAGAGCTGCACTCACTATTCTGCTGGTGCAGTCACTGTGTACATACATTACATTACTTATCCTTTACTGATCCTGAGTTACCTCCTGTATTATACTCCAGAGCTGCACTCACTATTCTGCTGGTGTAGTCACTGTGTACATACATTACATTACTTATCCTTTACTGATCCTGAGTTACCTCCTGTATTATACTCCAGAGCTGCAATCACTATTCTGCTGGTGCAGTCACTGTGTACATACATTACATTACTTATCCTGTACTGATCCTGAATTACATCCTGTATTAAACTCCAGAGCTGCACTCACTATTCTGCTGGTGCAGTCACTGTGCACATACATTACATTACTGATCCTGAGTTACCTCCTGTATTATACTCCAGAGCTGCACTCACTATTCTGATGGTGCAGTCACTGTGTACATACATTACATTACTTATCCTTTACTGATCCTGAGTTACCTCCTGTATTATACTCCAGAGCTGCACTCACTATTCTGCTGGTGCAGTCACTGTGTACATACATTACATTACTTATCCTTTACTGATCCTGAGTTACCTCCTGTATTATACTCCAGAGCTGCACTCACTATTCTGCTGGTGCAGTCACTGTGTACATACATTACATTACTTATCCTTTACTGATCCTGAGTTATGTCCTGTATTATACTCCAGAGCTGCACTCACTATTCTGCTGGTGCAGTCACTGTGTACATACATTACATTACTTATCCTTTACTGATCCTGAGTTATGTCCTGTATTATACTCCAGAGCTGTACTCACTATTCTGCTGGTGCAGTCACTGTGTACATACATTACATTACTTATCCTGTACTGATCCTGAGTTACCTCATGTATTATACTCCAGAGCTGCACTCACTATTCTGCTGGTGTAGTCACTGTGTACATACATTACATTACTTATCCTGTACTGATCCTGAGTTACCTCATGTATTATACTCCAGAGCTGCACTCACTATTCTGCTGGTGCAGTCACTGTGTACATACATTACATTACTTATCCTGTACTGATCCTGAGTTACCTCCTGTATTATCCTCCAGAGCTGCACTCACTATTCTGCTGGTGTAGTCACTGTGTACATACATTACATTACTTATCCTGTACTGATCCTGAGTTACCTCCTGTATTATACTCCAGAGCTGCACTCACTATTCTGCTGGTGGAGTCATTGTGAATCTAATTGCTTATCCTGAAAATAAGACTATTTGAATTAGTATTTATTCTAGACAGTAAAATCTTACATTTGTGAGTTGACCTGTTTAGTGCACTTTACACGACGAACATTAAACATTTGTGGATTTGACCGCAGACATATGAAGCCTTCATCAAAATTCTCTCGGATTTACCTGTGACGGATCACTTTGGGATTCTGAAGTTCAGTGGCGATGTCGTGAAGTGGAGTGACGATCTTGTGAAAGCCACACCTGACAATATCCAAGGGGCAAAGGAATTTGTGAGAAAGATCAAGCCTCATGGAGGTAGGTGATATATCGGGTTGGCTGCAGGGTGACCATAGACTGGTGCAGGACTACCCCACCCTTAAGGGTTAGATACTATAGGGGCATGTACGAATTGTGGTGATCCATGATAATGGCCTAATTATGGAGACCCTCTGCTCGGAGTTGACAGGCAGATGTAATAGTATCTGCTCTGACTAACAGGGGTCTGAAACCGAGGACCTACATCTATTGCCTATCTATGTCTTAGATGGAGGACCCCTTTAGGGCCTGTTTGATTATGGTACTGCCCCACTGTTCCACCAGTAGAGAGGAGGGTAAAGAGTTGGGGTACTTGTTTGATTTTGCTCCCCACCATGAATTCCCCCATTTTTAATGGCAAATTTCTGTTTACATATACATTTCTAAACAACCCCAATTCCAAAAACGTTTCTCCACTGTGCAAAATGTAAAGAAGTAATGATCTGGAAATCTCTTATTCTTATTCTGAACAGATCAGAAGTTGAATGTTGGACATTTGCTCATTTTATTTGATAATCTTATTTATTTAGAAATTGATGGCAGCGACACATCTCAGAACAGTTGTGCCAAGGCCGTGTCCACCATTGTGCCTGGGCCATAACCACCATTGTCCATGTCCACCATTGTGCCCTGGCCGTGTGCTTCATTGTGCCCTTGCCATAGGCCCTAATGCACCCCATATCATCAGAGATGTAGAGCCGTACAATGATAACAAACTGGTTGGTGTCTCTCCTTGATGACAAGCTGCATGGTCACTCTCCTCAATAACAAGCTGAATAGCCCCTCTCCTCAATAACAAGCTGAATAGCCCCTCTCCTCGATAACAAGCTGAATGGCTCCTCTCCTCAATAGCAAGCTGGATGGTCCCTCTCCACAATAACAAGCAGGATGGTCCCTCTCCTTGATAACAATCTGGATGGTCCATCTCCTCGATAACAAGCTGGATACTCCCTCTCCTTGATAACAAACTGGTTGGTCCCGCTCCTCAATAACAAGCTGGTTGGTACTGCTCCTCGATAACAAGCTGGTTGGTGCTGCTCCTCGATAACAAGCTGGTTGGTCCTTCTCTTTGATAACAAGCTGGATGGTCCCTCTCCTCGATAACAAGCTAGATGGTGCCTCTCCACAATTACAAGCTGTATTGTCCCTCTCCTTGATAACAAGCTGGATGGTTCCTCTCGTTCTGAGTCCACAGGACACTGCAACCAGGGTTTCCATAAAGAATTTAATATTTTGATACAACCAACCACAGAACAGTTTTTGCCTCTGTGCTGTATAAATGAGTTTTGGCACCGAGAACATGACAGCAATTCTGGATTATGCTGATATTCGGCTTTTTTTTTACGTGATGGAGCTTTCACATGCATTTGTAGATTCTACGAAGAACTGTGATTACAGACAAACATTTCTGGATTCTTCCTAGACCCATACAATGATTCATGTCTGTGTTTACTACAGTGCTTCCTGAGGGCCAGAAGATCATCCTTCTCCAGAATCTCTGAATCACTTGATGACATGATGTGCTGTCACAGTCTTTGTGTCATGGAGGCTAGTCTCAGCACCGCCCCACTTACTATGGTCCCTGCGCGGTTTCTCCTTGTGTCAGGTCTCCTCGCTGCGTTGCCTGTTGCAGCACTTCCCTCCACTGCTGCTTCTGCATGTGGGTTCCATTTAGCCTTAGCGGTCATGGCCAATCTCAGCAGAGTGAAATTCCTGCAATGTCCTGCAGAGATTAAGTTCACAGACCAATCCCAGTCAAGCAGGGTCTATTGTAGGCAACTCTTCCCTTTACTCTTTGCCGAATATGGTTTCTAGCCTGCTAGCACCTAGTTTATGAATTCCTCCATATTCTGTCTTCCATTGTTGACCGCCTTGCTTAGCCATCCTGCCTGACCCTTCCATTCCTGACCTCAGTCTTGTACTCTGATTCTGTGCTGCCTTCCCCAACCCTGTATCATCCGACTACGCCTCTGTCTCGCCCTCCTGTACTCTGTTCCTGCATCTCTGACCCTCCAGTCAGCTGCTGCAGTCCCAGGGACTGCCCTGGTGTGCTGCCTGGTGTCTACCAGTAGCCCAGGTTAACCTTATCATCAGAGGCTCTAGTGAAGCCCAAGTAGGTACTTAAGGCCGCTTTACATGCTGCGACATCGCTCAAGCGATCTCGTTGAGGTCACGGAATTGGTGACGCACATCCGGCCGCATTAGCGATACCGTTGCGTGTGACACCTTTGAGCGATTTTGAATCGTTGCAAAAACGTGCAAAATCGCTCTTCAGTGACATGGGGGTCCATTCTCGAATATCGTTGCTGCAGCAGTAACAAAGTTGTTCCTCGTTCCTGCAGCAGCACACATCGCTCCGTGTGACACCGCAGGAACGAAGAACCTCGCCTTACCTGCCTCCCGGCCGCTATGCGGAAGGAAGGAGGTGGGCGGGATGTTCGTCCCGCTCATCTCCGCTTCTATTGGGTGGCGGTTCAGTGACACAGCTGTGACGTCGCTGTGACGCTGAACGAACCGCCCCCTTAGAAAGGAGGGGGTTCTCCGGTCACAGCGACGTCACAGGGCAGGTAAGTACTGTGACGGGTCTGGGCGATGTTGTGCGCCACGGGCAGCATTTGCCCATGTCGCACAACCGATGGAGGCAGGTACCCACGCTAGCGATATCGGTAACGATATTGCAGCGTGTAAAGCGGCCTATAGTCTCCAGGGTAAGCCCGGCCCATGGAGCAGTGGGTCCACACCCATCAGTGTGACATTTTGTAATTTTACTCTAATGAACATTTCTCTGAATGTGTTCCACAATTTCTAGGCACAATTGTTAACAGATCAGTGACCCACGACCATGTTTGCTTCGGAGAGACTCTGCCTCTCTAACATGCTCTTTTTATACAGTCATGTGACTTCATTGAACACTTACCCTCCAGTTGGTTTTCATGAATACCACTTACTTTTGCTGCCTTTTGTTCTCACTGCCCAAACTGTTCTTGCTTGTGTCACCTCCATCAATTTCTAAATGTGCTTTTTTTTCTTAATAAAATGGAAAAAGGTCCAACGTTCAACTGACCAGTTCTATGGTGTGCTGTGAATAAAATAGAGATTTCCAGATCACTGCATTCTTATTTTCTTCATTTTTTACAGAGTGGTGTAATGTTTTTGGAGTTGGGGTTGTGTTACATATTCTGTACATTTTTGCATTTTAGGAACTGATATAAATTCTGCTTTATTGTCTGCCGTCAAAATGCTGAAAGATGCACAAGAAGCCGGAATATTACCTGAAATCAGTGCCTCATCTATAATATTCCTCTCTGATGGTGACCCAACACTTGGTATGTAGAGCTGGGATAATAGGTGGGAGTTTTAAACACCACTCCAGCAGTGGGGGGTCCAGCACTGGAGTGGCGCTTTAACTAAACCCCCTGATACCTATTATATACTCATCGGGTGCGTCTTCACCTTTTACTGTCGCTTCTCCGGTCTCTTGGCGCCATCTTGTAACAATAACTTCTGACTGGCCAGAAGTCAGAAGTTAAGCCACAATCGCTCAGTACAAGTCTATGAGACCAGAAAGAGGCTATCTCATAGACTTGTATTGAGTTGTGACCTCCGGCATGCTTCACTTTTTCTGCATTTCAATTTTAAGGTGAAAGGAACATTGATACCATAATGATGAATGTGAAGCAAGCCACGGAAGGTGTGGTGACCTTGTACAGTTTGGGATTTGGGGAAGACGTCGATTATAACTTTTTAGAGAAAATGTCCCTTGAAAATGGCGGCCTGGCGAGAAGAATTTATGTGGACTCTGACTCCGCTTTACAATTACAGGTGACTTTCTGGAGGAATGATTTATACTTATAATTACATTCGACCTGCTTTAATCAAGTAACAGTCCCACACATCATCCACATACATTGTACCAATTAGTGAGATGAGAAACATCACACAGTAAACAGATAAACTAGCAACAAAATAGTGACCAGATAAATAGCGTTATAATGTGTGATAGATGAAGGGTGATCAGATAAAAAGTCACATAGTGGTCAGATTGTGTCACACAGTGATCAGATAAATAGTGTCACACAGTGATCAGATAAATAGTGTCACACAGTGATCAGATAAATAGTGTCACACAGTGATCAGATAAATAGTGTCACACAGTGATCAGATAAATAGTGTCACACAGTGATTAGATAAATGATGTCACACAGTGATCAGATAAATAGTGTCACACAGTGATCAGATAAATAGTGTCACACAGTGATCAGATAAATAGTGTCACACAATGATCAGATAAATAGTGTCACACAGTGATCAGATAAATGGTGTCACACAGTGATCAGATAAATGATGTCACACAGTGATCAGATAAATGGTGTCACACAGTGATCAGATAAATGGTGTCACACAGTGATCAGATAAATAGTGTCACACAGTGATCAGATAAATAGTGTCACACAGTGATCAGATAAATAGTGTCACACAGTGATCAGATAAATGGTGTCACACAGTGATCAGATAAATGGTGTCACACAGTGATCAGATAAATAGTGTCACACAGTGATCAGATAAATGGTGTCACACAGTGATCAGATAAATAGTGTCACACAGTGATCAGATAAATGGTGTCACACAGTGATCAGATAAATAGTGTCACACAGTGATCAGTGATCAGATAAATGATCAGATAAATAATGTCACACAGTGATCAGATAAATGGTTTCACACAGTGATCAGATAAATAATGTCACACAGTGATTAGATAAATGGTGTCACACAGTGATCAGATAAATAATGTCACACAGTGATCAGATAAATGGTGTCACACAGTGATCAGATAAATAGTGTCACACAGTGATCAGATAAATGGTGTCACACAGTGATCAGTGATCAGATAAATGATCAGATAAATAATGTCACACAGTGATCAGATAAATGGTTTCACACAGTGATCAGATAAATAGTGTCACACAGTGATCAGATAAATGGTGTCACACAGTGATCAGATAAATGGTGTCACACAGTGATCAGATAAATGGTGTCACACAGTGATCAGATAAATAGTGTCACACAGTGATCAGATAAATGGTGTCACACAGTGATCAGATAAATAGTGTCACACAGTGATCAGTGATCAGATAAATGATCAGATAAATAATGTCACACAGTGATCAGATAAATGGTTTCACACAGTGATCAGATAAATAATGTCACACAGTGATTAGATAAATGGTGTCACACAGTGATCAGATAAATAATGTCACACAGTGATCAGATAAATGGTGTCACACAGTGATCAGATAAATAGTGTCACACAGTGATCAGATAAATGGTGTCACACAGTGATCAGATAAATGGTGTCACACAGTGATCAGATAAATGGTGTCATCCAGTGATCAGTTAATAGTGTCACACAGTGATCAGATAAATGGTGTCACACAGTGATCAGATAAATGGTGTCACACAGTGATCAGATAAATAGTGTCACACAGTGATTAGATAGAGTCACACAGTGATCAGATAAATAGTGTCACACAGTGATCAGATAAATGATGTCACACAGTGATCAGATAAATAGAATCACACAGTGACCAGATAAATGATGTCCCACAGTGATCAGATAAATAGAATCACACAGTGACCAGATAAATGATGTCCCACAGTGATCAGATAAATAGAATCACACAGTGATCAGATAAATGATGTCCCACAGTGATCAGATAAATGATGTCCCACAGTGATCAGATAAATAGTGTCACACAGTGACCAGATAAATGATGTCCCACAGTGATCAGATAAATAGAATCACACAGTGACCAGATAAATGATGTCACACAGTGACCAGATAAATAATGTCACACAGTGATCAGATAAATGATGTCCCACAGTGATCAGATAAATAGAATCACACAGTGACCAGATAAATGATGTCACACAGTGATCAGATAAATGATGTCCCACAGTGATCAGATAAATGATGTCCCACAGTGATCAGATAAATAGAATCACACAGTGACCAGATAAATTATGTCACACAGTGATCAGATAAATGATGTCCCACAGTGATCAGATAAATAGTGTCACACAGTGATCAGATAAATAGTGTCACACAGTGATCAGATAAATGGTGTCACACAGTGATCAGATAAATAGTGTCACACAGTGATCAGATAAATAGTGTCACACAGTGATCAGATAAATGATGTCACACAGTGATCAGATAAATAGTGTCACACAGTGATCAGATAAATAGTGTCACACAGTGATCAGATAAATGATGTCACACAGTGATCAGATAAATAGTGTCACACAGTGATCAGATAAATGGTGTCACACAGTGATCAGATAAATAGTGTCACACAGTGATCAGTGATCAGATAAATGATCAGATAAATAATGTCACACAGTGATCAGATAAATGGTTTCACACAGTGATCAGATAAATAATGTCACACAGTGATCAGATAAATGGTGTCACACAGTGATCAGATAAATAATGTCACACAGTGATCAGATAAATGGTGTCACACAGTGATCAGATAAATAGTGTCACACAGTGATCAGATAAATGGTGTCACACAATGATCAGATAAATGGTGTCCCACAGTGATCAGATAAATAGTGTCACACAGTGATCAGATAAATGGTGTCATCCAGTGATCAGTTAATAGTGTCACACAGTGATCAGATAAATGGTGTCACACAGTGATCAGATAAATAGTGTCACACAGTGACCAGATAAATGATGTCACACAGTGACCAGATAAATAATGTCACACAGTGATCAGATAAATGATGTCCCACAGTGCTCAGATAAATAGAATCACACAGTGACCAGATAAATGATGTCACACAGTGATCAGATAAATAGAATCACACAGTGACCAGATAAATGATGTCACACAGTGATCAGATAAATGATGTCCCACAGTGATCAGATAAATGATGTCCCACAGTGCTCAGATAAATAGAATCACACAGTGACCAGATAAATGATGTCACACAGTGATCAGATAAATAGAATCACACAGTGACCAGATAAATGATGTCACACAGTGATCAGATAAATGATGTCCCACAGTGATCAGATAAATGATGTCCCACAGTGCTCAGATAAATAGAATCACACAGTGACCAGATAAATGATGTCACACAGTGATCAGATAAATGATGTCTCACAGTGACCAGATAAATAGAAACACACAGTGACCAGATAAATAGTGTCACACAGTGACCAGATAAATGATGTCCCACAGTGATCAGATAAATGATGTCCCACAGTGCTCAGATAAATAGAATCACACAGTGACCAGATAAATAATGTCACACAGTGATCAGATAAATGATGTCCCACAGTGCTCAGATAAATAGAATCACACAGTGACCAGATAAATGATGTCACACAGTGATCAGATAAATAGAATCACACAGTGACCAGATAAATGATGTCACACAGTGATCAGATAAATGATGTCCCACAGTGATCAGATAAATGATGTCCCACAGTGCTCAGATAAATAGAATCACACAGTGACCAGATAAATGATGTCACACAGTGATCAGATAAATAGAATCACACAGTGACCAGATAAATGATGTCACACAGTGATCAGATAAATGATGTCCCACAGTGATCAGATAAATGATGTCCCACAGTGATCAGATAAATAGAATCACACAGTGACCAGATAAATGATGTCACACAGTGATCAGATAAATAGTGTCACACAGTGATCAGATAAATGATGTCCCACAGTGATCAGATAAATAGTGTCACACAGTGATCAGATAAATGATGTCACACAGTGATCAGATAAATAGTGTCACACAGTGACCAGATAAATGATGTCACACAGTGATCAGATAAATGATGTCTCACAGTGACCAGATAAATAGAAACACACAGTGACCAGATAAATAGTGTCACACAGTGACCAGATAAATGATGTCCCACAGTGATCAGATAAATAGTGTCACACAGTGATCAGATAAATAGTGTCACACAGTGACCAGATAAATGATGTCCCACAGTGATCAGATAAATAGTGTCACACAGTGATCAGATAAATAGTGTCACACAGTGATCAGATAAATAGTGTCACACAGTGATCAGATAAATAGTGTCACACAGTGACCAGATAAATGATGTCACACAGTGATCAGATAAATGATGTCCCACAGTGATCAGATAAATAGAATCACACAGTGACCAGATAAATGATGTCACATAGTGACCAGATAAATGTCAGATAGTGATCAGGTAAATGATGTCACACATTGATCTATTTATTTTACTTGCTTATATAGTGATCTGAATAATAGCTTTATATAGCTCTCTATATGGCCTATTGATATTATGTATTCCCCATTGTTGCATGCAATGCTCTTTCCTTTCATGCCGTGCCCCTTTATTGCCATATAGTGCACTGTTATTTCTTTACACCCCACTTTTTGTAAATATCTTGAATATCTCCTGGAGATTTTTTTATTAATATATTTCTGTTTTTCATTTTATTACTACAGGATTTCTACAAAGAAGTGGCGAACCCCGTCCTCTTGGACGTCTCCCTCCAGTACCCCAATTTACCTGTCAGTGACCTAACCCAGAACAGCTTCAAATATTACCACCAGGGCTCTGAAATAGTCGTGGCCGGACGCATAGACAGTAATGATATCGACATGCTGATCGCTGAAGTAGCGGCACAAGGTGTAAGTATACACATCAGGAACTAAACAGTCGACATTTTTAGAGGGAACCTTATGTATGGCTATAAAGAAGGCCTAAGCGGGCTTTACACGCTACGATTTTGCTACAGCGATCTCGTTGGGGTCACGGATTTTGTGACGCACATCCGGCCGCAGGAGCGATCTTGTAATGTGTGACTCCAAGGAGCGATTTTGGATCGTTGCGAAAACGTCCAAAATCGCTCCTCGTTGACATGGGGGTCCGCTCCCAATTATCGCTACTATCGCTTTCCCGTTGTTGTTCCTCGTTCCTGCGGCAGTGCACATCGCTGTGTGTGACCCCTGTAGGAACGAGGAACATCTCCTACCTGCCGCCGGCCATAATGCGGAAGGAAGGAGGTGGGCGGGATGTTCCTCCCGCTCATCTCCGCCCCTCCGCTTTCATTGGGCGGCCGCTCAGTGACGTCGCTGTGACGCCGAACGGACCGCCCCCTTAGAAAGGAGGCAGTTCGCCGGTCACAGCGATGTCAAAAGCAAGGTAAGTACGTGTGACGCGGGTGCGCGATTTTGTGCGCGACGGGCAGCGATATGCCCGTCGCGCACAAACGATGGGGGCGGGTCGCATGCTAGCGATATTGGGCCGGATATCGCAGCATGTAAAGCCACCCTTACTCAGGAAAAGCTAGAAACACCTTGTGGGACTGTGTGAGTAATCAGCCAAGTAGAAGAAGAATAAACATGAACCTTTATTGAAAATCTTTATAAAACAGATAAAAAAAATGAGGGGAGTCACTAAGAAAATAATATTCAGGATCAAAAACATCCATAGCAATTAAAGGCTATATATGTCTCAATATACAGTACACTTGAGGTCAAGATAAGGTTGCAAAATTTCTGTGAGAGCTGCTGGTAGGATTGCTAGAGAGGCAAATCAGAACCCCTGTATGACTGCAAAAGACCCTCAGGAAGACTTGTTAGACTCTGGAGTTGTAGTACAATTTTCTACTGTTCAGAGACACCTACACAAATATGGCCTTCATGGAAGAGTCATCAGAAGAAAACCTCTCCTGCGTCCTCACCATAAAGCTCAGCATCAGAAGTTTGCAAGAGAATATCTAATCAAGCTGATGCATTTTGGAAATAAGTCCTGTGGACCGATGAGGTTGAAATAAAACTCTTTTGCCCACAATGATCAAAGTTATGTGTGCAGAAAAAATGGCACAGAATTTTAGGAAAAGAACATCTCACCAACCATTAAGCATGGGGGTAGATCAGTCATGCTTAGGGGTTGTGTTTCAGCCAATGGCACAGGGAACATTTCATGAGTAGAGGGAAAAATAGATTCAATGAAATTTCAAGAAATTCTTGATGCAAACATAACACCATCTATAAAAATGCTGAAGATGAAAAGAGAAGAAAAAGGAAAAAAGAGGATGGCTTCTACAAATGGATAATCATCCTAACCACACATCAAAATCCACAATAGTTAACTTCAAAAGGTGCAAATTGAAGGTTTTACAAAGGCCCTCATAGTCCCCTGATCTGAACATCTTTGAAAATCTGTGGCAAAAGAGCAGAGCATAAAAGACGAGACAGGAATCTCACAGGACTGGAAGACGAGAGAGGAATCTCACAAAACTGGAAGATGAGAGAGGAATCTCACAGAACTGGAAGACGAGACAGGAATCTCACAAAACTGGAAGGCGAGCCAGGAATCTCACAGAACTGGAAGACGAGACAGGAGTCTCACAGAATTGGATGACGACCCAGAAATCTCACAAAACTGGAAGATGAGCCAGGAATCTCACAGAATTGGAAGATGAGCCAGGAGTCTCACAGAATTGGAAGACGAGCCAGGAATCTTACAGAACTGGAAGACGAGCCAGGAATCTTACAGAACTGGAAGACGAGCCAGGAATCTCACAGAACTGGAAGATGAGCCAGGAATCTCACAGAACTGGAAGACAAGCCAGGAATCTCACAGAACTGGAAGACGAGCCAGGAATCTCTCAGAACTGGAAGACGAGACAGGACTCTCACAGAACTGGAAGACGAGACAGGAATCTCACAGAACTGGAAGATGAGCCAGGAATCTCACAGAACTGGAAGATGAGCCAGGAATCTCACAGAACTGGAAGATGAGCCAGGAATCTCACAGAACTGGATGACGTCTCCAAGGAAGAATGGATCAAAATCCCTCAAAGAAGAATTGAAAGACTCTTGGCTGCTACAAAAAGCATTTACAAGCTGTGATTCTTATCAAAGAGGATGCTACTAGGTACTAACCATGCAGGGTGCCCACATTTTTGCATTGGTCCATTTTACTTTTTTGTTAGTTTTAAAAAGTAAAAGTTGAACATAATTTTTTTTCCTAAAATAGAAAGGAAATGTGTCATCTGTAACTTTATGCTTTTTAGAGATCATTTCATCTTCAACTTGCTTAACTGTTAACAACAGTACTTTTGACCAGGGGTGCCCAAACTTTTACACGCCACTGTATGTGAATGGCCTGTGATTCTTTGCCCAGGTGACCGATCCTTTCTCCATGAGGTTGCAGACTGATATAAAGAAGGAGGTGAGGGAAGAGCAGAGATACATATTCGGAGACTTCACGGAGAGATTGTGGGCTTATCTGACCGTACAGCAGCTGCTGAGCAAGAGGTGAGATCGGGCAGGCGGTGCGTGACCTCCAGAAATAAGGCAGGCGCTGCGGCACCTCCAAAAACAAGGTAGACAGCTCATGTCTCACTCCTGATCAGCAGACTAATTCTACTGAAAGTCACCTTTTCCCCCTCCAGAATCTCATCTGATGGTGAAATAAAGGAGAACTCTGCAAAGGAAGCCCTCCGCCTGAGCCTGAAGTACAACTTTGTGACCCCTCTGACCTCCATGGTGATTACAACATCTGAGGAAAGTGATGGCCCCAAAACAATAGTAGCCAAAAAGCCAAAGGAGGAAAGTGAGTTTTCCCAGGAGAATTACGGTAGTTCTACACCATTCTTTGCGAGTCAGACACATGAGCTGCCAAATGTGATACCGTGTTCTCCCAAATATAAGACAGGGTCTTATAATATTTAGGGCTAGGGCTTATTTTCAGGGGATGTCTTATTTTTTTTCCTGCCTGTCTCCTCTTCGGTTTTAGATTCCTGCAATTAAGAGAGCTTTTGGTGACAACCTAGTCACATGATGAGATGGCACAAAGGTCCTTAAGCAGTTTTATCATCAGGATATAAATGCTAGGGCCCCTAGGAGAATGGGGGTCCTTTGAAATTGCCCATTTTTTTTCTTCTTTCCCACTAATGTCAGTCCTGCATAACAGCCTGTCTGTTCAGTTCTTTTAGATTTCTGAAATTAAGAGACCTTTGGTCACATGACTGTGAAGTCACCAAAGGTCCTAAATCAATCTTTACCTCAGAATACAACTGCTGGGGTCATTAAGAGAGTGGGGGCCCTGTGAAATTTCCCAGTTTGCTCTCCCATCCCACTAATGTCAGTCTTGTATACCAGCCGGTCTCCTGTTCAGTTATTTTAGATTTGTGCAATTAAGAGACCTTTGGTCACACGACTGTGAAGTCACCAAAGGTCCTTAATCAATCTTAACCTCAAAATACAACTGCTGGTGTCCCTAAAAGAATGGGGGGCCCTGAGAAATTGTGCAGTTTGACTCTCCTAACACCGGCCTTGACTGTAAAGGGTGCTTTACACGCTGCGACATCGCTAGCGATTGCTAGCGATGTCGCGAGCGAAAGCACCCGCCCCCGTCGTTGGTGCAATATGTGGTGATTGCTGCCGTAGCGAACATTATCGCTACGGCAGCGTCACACGCACATACCTGTTCTGTGACGTCGCTAGAGACACCGAACAATCCCTCCTTCAAGGGGGAGGTGCGTTCGGCGTCACAGCGGTGTCACAAAACGGTTGTCCAATAGCAGAGGAGGGGCGGAGATGAGCGGCCGGAACATGCCACCCACCTCCTTCCTTCCTTGTTGCCGGTGGAGGCAGGTAAGGAGATGTTCGTCGCTCCTGCGGTGTCACACACAGCGATGTGGGATGCCGCAGGAACGACGAACAACCAGCGGCATGCACCACCAACGATATTATGAAAAGGAGCGACGTGTCAACGATCAACGATTTTTGACGTTTTTGCGATCATTGATCATCGCTCCTTGGTGTCACACGCTGCGATGTCGGTAACGACGCCATATGTGCATCACTAACGACGTGACCCCGACGATATATCGTTAGCGATGTCGCAGTGTGTAAAGCCCCCTTTACTATGGCTTATTTTTGGAGTATGGATTATATTTCAAGCTTACTCCAAAAATCTAGGGCTTATTTTTGGGGAAGCACAATAGCTCGTTACATTGTAGAATGTATTGATCTGGAGACCAGAAGGTGCAGCTCACAGAATTTTATACACTGGATACATTATAACAAACAGGCTAGGAAAGATTTATTTTTAGCCTCTGACTGTAAGCTTCATTTTCACTGGAAGCAAGCAGAGATCTTGAAAATAAGGAACTGAATTGAAAGAGTAAGGCTATGTGCGCACTAGAAAAGTGATTTTTCTCAAGAAAATTTCTTGAGAAACTTCTGGGAGTTGAAGATTTCCGCACCTGCGGAAAAATACGCGGGAAAAACGCATGCGAATTTGCCGCGGATTTACCGCGGATTTACCGCAGGTTGATCCCTGCGGTTTTGCAATACATAATATAGATAATTGATAGACAGATAATGGATAGAGTGAAAGATGGATAGATGAATAGATAGATAGATAGATAGATAGATGAGAAAGACCTATATAATGTCCTACCCCCCTGCATATTCTAAGCTGGCACCCTTTAGTGACTTTCATGTGGCACTAAAGGGTGCTTAGCCTTATATTTAGCAATAAAATAAATAAATAAATAATTAAAAAAAAAAACGACGTGAGGTCCCCCCATCTTTTGTAGCCAGCTAGGGTAAAGCAGACGGCTGCAGCCTGCAAACCACAGCTGGCAGCTTCACCTTGGCTGGTAATCCAAAACATAGGGCACCCCACGCTGTTATTTTACATTAAATAAATAATTTAAAACAAAACGTGGGGTCCCCCCCAAATTGGATCACCAGCCAAGGTAAAGCGGACAGCTGGGGTCTGATATTCTCAGTCTAGGGAGGTCCACTGTTATTGGACACTCCCCAGCCTAAAAATAGCAGGCCACAGCCGCCCCAGAAGTGGCGCATCCATTAGACGTGCCAATCCTGGCGCTTCGCCCCAACTCATCCCGTTGCCCTGGTGCAAAATGGCAAACGAGGTAATATATGGGGTTGATGCCAGATGTGTAATGTCACCTGGCATCAAGCCCTGGGGTTGGTGTGGTCAGGCGTCTATCAGATACCCGACATCACCAACCCAGTCAGTAAGAAATAAAAAATAGACAACAAAAAAAGTTTTATTTGAAAAAACACTCCCCAAAACATTCCCTCTTTCACCAATTTATTGAAAAGAACAATCAATTCCACGTCCGGCGTAATCCAATAAGGGGGGGGGGCACGGCGATCCATACCATAGTCGCTGTCCCAGTCAATGAAGAACAGAATGTTCTCCATTGGCTGGGAGAGCAATGCAGTGACCTGAGCTAACATCAATAGCCCAGGTCACTGCAGGGGATGCCGAGTGCTGCTGTCAGGAGGATAGATGAGATCATTACCTGCTGTGATCATCTCCTGTACTGCTGACGTCAGCGCTGTCACTGACTTCTATGCCCGCCGCGTTGTCAGAAGTATCGCGAGAGCCCGTGACGTCACCGCTAGTGACAGTCTCGGGCCGCCCGCGAGGCGGGCATAGACAGCAGTGACCGCGGTGACGTCAGGAGGCAGGAGATCGTCACAGCAGGTAATGATCTCACCTCCTGACAGCAGCGATCGTCATCCCCGCGGCTGCCAGCACTGCAGGGTGTCAGTGTCTGCCTGCTCTGCCGCGTGACAAGCTGCTGATACTGCGGGCAGACACTGATACCCTGCAGTGCAGTGTCAGTGTCTGCCTGTGTCAGTGTCTGCCTGCGCTGCAGCGTGACAAGCTGCCGATACTGCGGGCACACACTGACACTGCAGGGTGACAAGCTGTTGTTACTGCGGGCAGGCACTGACACACAGCAGTGCAGGCAGCCACGAGGCTGGAGCGTTACACAGACTGCACGTGGCACCTGGAGGTCACACTGAAGTGCTTCTGTGCGGCGTCCAGGCAGTGTGACGTCTGTGTTTACTCTCTCCGCTTCCTCTTCCTGGCATAATGACATCACTTCCTGCAAAACCGCAGGCAGTGATGAGCATTACCGCAGGTAAATCGCGGCTATACCGGGGGTATACCGCACATCATTTGCTACCTGCGGTATACCCCCAGAATTTCGCGATTACATTACAGTGAATGGAGTGGAATTCTGGGGGTATACCGCAGGTACCTGCGGAAAATAATGGACATGCACATTTTCTCAAGAAAGTTTCTCGAGAAAATTTTCTCAAGGAACTTTCTTGAGAAAAATCCGCAGTGTGCGCACAGCTATTTTTTTTTCTCATAGGATTTGCTGGGAAATGTCTTCACAAAGATTGCAGACATTTCTCAAGAAATTTCCGCAGCAAATCCGCGGGTAAATCCGCGTGTAAAACGGCCTAGTGCGCACAGAGCCTTAGAATTACAATCTAAAAGTTTATTCATATATTCATATAGTCCTGAGATTTCCTCTACTGTGCGGGTGATGAGCCCTGTTATGGGCGACCATATTAGCTATATATGGACCCCCCTTTAAGAAAACTCTCATATATTTGCCTGGCTGAGGTGTGCCCCCAGGAGATCCTGCCTATGCTACACAATCTATACTGTACTTATTCAGATTTCTCATTTTTATTCATTTCCAGGGGGACCTGATTCTCGCTTTTTTTCATCGGTCTCAAGTAAGCTTCTTATACTGGAAAATCTTGGTTATTTTAAGGTTACTGTTCCTTTAAGGTCTTTAAGTTTGAATAAGTTGTTCTGCCGTTTAAGCCATATATTTAATTTATCAGCACCAGGGTATAGGGGGAGATTGAGTGTACTGTAGATTCCTATTTACCAATATGTTAACACAATAGAGCACTGGTAATATAAAATATAACTTTTAATATTTTTATTAAAATGTAACAAAAGTGATACCCAAATAATACTGTGACGCCCTGGCAAAACCAGGTAGTCACAGATAGGCCCCCGCATTACACCGTTCCCTCATTAGGAAACACACAGCCGACCTGAAACCCTAGTCACCCCCCCTTAGGGACAGACAGACACACCAGTGGGCGTGACCAGGCGGTTGGGACACGCCCACCCAGGGGTCTAGACAGCCCGGGGCGGGAAAACAAGCAGTTCTAAGTGAAGTTCAGTTTGGAGAGGAGTGTGGTCTGGAGCTAGGGGTAGATCCAGCAGAGAAGTTCAAGGTGAACGGTGCCAGGGTAGGAGCCCTGGTGCCACTGGCTAGGAGGCAGACGGTGGTCTCCGTCAGCAGGAGACGGGAAGACGGGTCGGTGGAACCGTGGTGGACCGGGACAGGGTTGAAGCCCTCCGGTACCGACCCGGAAACCGTAGCACACAGGGGGGTACTTGGACCCTGAAGCCAGGACCAGAATCAAGTGGCACTGGTTAATTAACCGATTGAGGCCAGGACTAGAGGTCCTGTCCCACCCAAAGTCCCTCATAGAAGACAACACCCAACCGATTAGGGATAAGAGGTCACCGCCAGGGCCCATAGATCCCACGGGCCAGCGTCTGCGGGCACGGCTCCTTAGGCCACATCCAGCTGGGAGCGGACTCCTGAGTTTCACACTAGGAAAGTCCACCTTATACAAAGCAGTGCAGGAAAAGGATAGAGACCACCAGCCGGGTGGGGGACCAGAACGCAACTGGCCGCGGCACCGGCCACTATCACCTTGGTTTACCAGAGACTTGTGTGTTTTACTAACAGTGAGTACACCAGCACCCACTGCGGTCGTCATCCTCCCCTGCATGCACCAACCGGGTCCCGGGGCCACCATCCCTGCCCACGGAGGGGTTAACAACTTGCTGCACAACATCTCCCCCGGGTGCCCCGTAACAGCAGCGGTGGTGTCCCACCTCACCACACACCGTGGGTGGCGTCACGAACTTACTACGGCCTAGCCCGTACCTCTACGTTCCTCTTTTTATTCGGCGTGTCCGCGAGACACCCGGGTCTGGAGACCCTCGAGCCACCCCCATAGAAGGTCCGGATCCGAGCAGCGTCGGCTGCTGGCACGGGGGCGGCACAATACCACAAGGTGTTTAGCACTAGAAACAAATCCAAATTGTCCACCGGTCAGAGGCTATTCCTTTTCACTAGGGCCCATAGACTATTATCATATGCACTCTATAATGCCAAAAAAGCAATATTAAAGTGACGTTGTGCAATAAACAGGTAATCTCTCCTTCATAATTGCACTAATGCCCAAAGAGTATCACTCTTTTAAGGTGTCTATGTGCATTCAGAATGTAAACAAATGACTATATCAGGAATTCATTCATTACAGACATTTGTATAAAAGGGTGAAGGAGGGAAAAGGTTGGACAGGATAAAGTGCTAAAGAGATAAATACATTCATTGGTAGTGGTGGAATCTTTTTTCAATTGGCAGCTCAACGTGCCTCTGACATTTTAGCCTCCAACTCCCCTGATGAATCGGTATTGAGGAAACGCATCGGGAAGGAGGACGTTGAGTGTTACTGGTTATTACCTGGGGTAATGTGTGGTGTGTGAAAATCCCCCCCTCCCATCAAAAGGAAGGCAATACCAGTTTAATAGGTATGTGGTGGTATAGTTGGTAAGCATAGATTCCACCGCTACCAATGAATGTATTTATCTCTTTAGCACTTTATCCTGTCCAACCTTTTCCCTCCTTCACCCTTTTATACAAATGTCTGTAATGAATGAATTCCTGATATAGTCATTTGTTTACATTCTGAATGCACATAGACACCTTAAAAGAGTGATACTCTTTGGGCATTAGTGCAATTATGAAGGAGAGATTACCTGTTTATTGCACAACGTCACTTTAATATTGCTTTTTTGGCATATATGGGCGGCACGGTGGCTCAGTGGTTAGCACTGCAGCCTTGCAGCGCTGGGGTCCTGGGTTCAAATCCCACTAAGGACAACATCTGCAAGGAGTTTGTATGTTCTCCCCGTGTTTGTGTGGGTTTCCTCCCACACTCCAAAAATATACTCACAGGGAACCTAGATTGTGAGCCCCAATGGGGACAGTGTTGCAATTGTATGTAAAGCGCTGTGGAACTAACAGCGCTATATAAATTATTATTATTATTATTATTATTATTATTATTATAGAGTGCATATGATAATAGTCTATGGGCCCTAGTGAAAAGGAATAGGCTCTGACCGGTGGATAATTTGGATTCGTTTCTAGTGCTAAACACCTTGTGGTATTATTTGGGTGTTACTTTTGTTACATTGCAATAAAAATATTAAAAGTTATAATTTATATTACCAGTGCTATATTGTGTGAGATTGAGTGTACTGCAGTTGCTCTAGGACAATGTTCCTATAATAACTGTCACTAGGTAGCGTTAGACAGTACTTACATGATGTAAATGGAGAGGTAGTCAGACAGGCCGAGATCATAAACCAGGAGGGCATGACAGTGTACCCCCCCGTACACCCCCGAGGCAGACAGAGATGAGGTCAAAGTACAAGCTGGAGGTCAGGGTTCCAGGAGAGTACATACAAAATACAGGGAGCAGGCGAGGACATGGTCAGGAGGAAGTCTGAGGTCAGAAGCCAGGAAGTAACAACAGAAACAGGGGAGAACAGGCAGAAACGGGTAATCAGCAGTCCGGAGTAGAGTGACCACACTCTGGACACTAAGCACCACGGGAGCCAACAGCACAACTGTAACCAGGAAGTCCGACTGGTGGCGTCCTGACCTAACACGCTCCCTAATGAAGCAGAGCAATCACCGAGAACAAGAAGTATCTGCAAGAGCACCTCCCAGGACCAGCGTGAAACCCAGCGCTGTGAAACAACCAGCAGAGCATTCATCCTGCAAAACGTTCTGCACCATAGGCAACATACAGTATAACGGCTCTGCAGGAGAGCATAGCATAACAATGCAAAATGTTCTGCAAATAGGAATCATGACAGTTCCCCAGATTTCCTTAGTATTGCACAGGTGATGATTCCAAGACCAGGAAAATTCTAAGAAATCCTGAAAACATGCGCTGTTGGTGGCTCCTGAGGGATGAAGTTGGGGTACACTGCAGGGGAACAAAATCTCTTATTCAGTTCATTTACTTTGCAGGTATTCTATATGCCCGCACTGCCTCCAGGAAGAAACTACGGAGACCGACACAAGTAGGTGAGATCTCATGGACAGTCTGCAGTGTACAACTGCTTACCAAGCTTCTCTAATGTATTTAGTTATACTTGTTTCAATAGGGCCATTTCTTCTCTCTTCCCAGACCCATGAATAGTCAATGTGTTTAGCTTATTAGCAATCTGGGAGCTGCTATATATTGACCTCGATAATTTAACTACAGTTGGAGAGTTCCCCCTAGTGGTGGCTGCAGACAGAATCTTATCATGTATCTCTGTATACAGGGAGCTCCCCCTAGTGGTGGCTGCAGACAGAATCTTATCATGTATCTCTGTATACAGGGAGCTCCCCCTAGTGGTGGCTGCAGACAGAATCTTATCATGTATCTCTGTATATAGGGAGCTCCCCCTAGTGGTGGCTGCAGACAGAATCTCATCATGTATCTCTGTATACAGGGAGCTCCCCCTAGTGGTGTCTGGAGACAGAATCTTATCATGTATCTCTGTATACAGGGAGCTCCCCCTAGTGGTGGCTGTAGCCAGAATCTTATCATGGATCTCTGTATACAGGGAGCTCCCCCTAGTGGTGGCTGCAGATAGAATCCTATCATGTGTCTCTGTATACAGGGAGCTCCCCCTAGTGGTGGCTGCAGACAGAATCTTATCATGTATCTCTGTATACAGGGAGCTCCCCCTAGTGGTGGCTGCAGACAGAATCTTATCATGTATCTCTGTATACAGGGAGCTCCCCCTAGTGGTGGCTGCAGACAGAATCTTATCATGTATCTCTGTATACAGGGAGCTCCCCCTAGTGGTGACTGCAGACCGAATCTTATCATGTATCTCTGTATACAGGGAGCTCCCCCTAGTGGTGGCTACAGACAGAATCTTATCATGTATCTCTGCATACAGGGAGCTCCCCCTAGTGGTGGCTGCAGACAGGATCTTATCATGTATCTCTGTATACAGGGAGCTCCCCCTAGTGGTGGCTGCAGACAGAATATTATCATGTATCTCTGTATGCAGGGAGCTCCCCCTAGTGGTGGCTGCAAGCCGAATCTTGTGTATCTCTGTATACAGGGAGCTCCCCCTAGTGGTGGCTGCAGACAGAATCTTATCCTGTATCTCTGTATACAGGGAGCTCCCTCTAGTGGTGACTGCAGACAGAATCTTATCATTTATCTCTGTATACAGGGAGCTCCCCCTAGTGGTGGCTGCAGACAGAATCTTATCATGTATCTCTATATACAGGGAGCTCCCCCTAGTGGTGACTGCAGACAGAATATTATCATGTATCTCTATATACAGGGATCTCCCCCTAGTGGTGGCTGCAGACAGAATATTATCATGTATCTCTGTATACAGGGAGCTCCCTCTAGTGGTGGCTGCAGACAGAATCTTATCATGTATCTCTATATACAGGGAGCTCCCCCTAGTGGTGGCTGCAGACAGAATATTATCATGTATCTCTGTATACAGGGAGCTCCCCCTAGTGGTGGCTGCAGACAGAGTCTTATCATGTATCTCTGTATACAGGGAGCTCCCTCTAGTGGAGGCTGCAGACAGAATCTTATCATGTATCTCTGTATACAGGGAGCTCCCCCTAGTGGTGACTGCAGACAGAATATTATCATGTATCTCTGTATACAGGGAGCTCCCCCTAGTGGTGGCTGCAGACAGAGTCTTATCATGTATCTCTGTATACAGGGAGCTCCCTCTAGTGGAGGCTGCAGACAGAATCTTATCATGTATCTCTGTATACAGGAAGCTCCCTCTAGTGGTGGCTGCAGACAGAATCTTATCATGTATCTCTGTATACAGAGAGCTCCCCCTAGTGGTGGCTGCAGACAGAAGCTTATCATGTATCTCTATATACAGGGAGCTCCCCCTAGTGGTGACTGCAGACAGAATATTATCATGTATCTCTATATACAGGGAGCTCCCTCTAGTGGTGGCTGCAGACAGAATATTATCATGTATCTCTATATACAGGGAGCTCCCTCTAGTGGTGGCTGCCTGATACATTTTCCACAATGCACTAGAGTAGAGACTGGTTTGTGCAGACATTGAATCAGAAGTCAGTTCTATTGTGTCAGCTTTTCTCCATTTTTTGCCTTTTCATTTTTTTTTGCAGATTGTTTATCATCTCCCGTGCTCATCAGCGTCTCCGCACTGCAAGAGAAAATTTGTCTTAGAATTTCTGAGCCTCGAGATACAATTTTAAATTTATTCCACAATGCAGACAGAGGTAAAGCCAATCTGCCGCCAGATTACATTATTATATTGTAACAGATTTTACCGAATTTCTCTTGGTCGCTGATGTTAATGGGATATTGTCCATTACTTCCACTGCAGGGATCACAGTTAATGGGAAACTTGCAGAAAATAAGAAAGGTTTTGATAAAATTGGACTTGTCTACAAGAAGATTAAGACCATGGAGGTGACGGCTGAAAACATAACAGTGACCAGCGGGGAGGATGCACAGGTGTACCCATGGGGATCAAGGCCACAAGGACTGAGGTAACACCACAACGAGCAGAGAGAGTTTTTCCCTCCGCTCTCTATAAAGACACATCTGCAGGTTTTTTCCTCTGCTCTATATAAAGACACATCTGCAGATTTTTCCCTCTGCTTCATATAAAGACACATCTGCAGGGTTTTCCCTCTGCTCTATATAAAGACACATCTGCAGGTTTTTCCCTCTGCTCTATATAAAGACACATCTGCAGGTTTTTCCCTCTGCTCTATATAAAGACACATCTTCAGGTTTTTTCCTCTGCTCTATATAAAGACACATCTGCAGGCTTTTCCCTCTGCTCTATATAAAGACACATCTGCAGGTTTTTCCCTCCGCTCTCTATAAAGACACATCTGCAGGTTCTTCCCTCCACCCTCTATACAGACACATCTGCAGGTTTTTCCCTTTGCTCTCTATAAAAACACATCTGCAGGTTTTTCTCACTATCTGACATGAAATCAGAATAAACTTTTCCCTTTTTAGGTCAATTAAGAACCAAAATTATTTATATTTGCCAAATGCCAGAATAATGAGAGAGGGAAATAATGTCTTAAGGCATTTTTATTACTTTATGCAAAGTGAAAAGTTTACCTACACTAAGAGTACTATGCCTATAAACAATATGGGACAGTCCATATGATGATGTCATGTCTTTGGAAACTTCTGATAGGTTTATTGGCAACATCTGAGTTAATTAGAGACACACCTGTGGATGTATTTTAATGCACACCTAAAACACACTGCTTCTTTATGTAGCATCATGGGAAAGTCAAAAGAAAACAGCCAAGATCTCAGGAAGAAAATTGTGGTCTTGCACAAGTCTGGTTCATCCTTGGGTGCAATTTCCAGATACCTGAAGGTGCCTCGTTCATTTGTACAAACATTTATATGCAAGTACAAACAAGATGGAATGTCCAGCCATTATACTGCTCAGGAAGGAGATCAGTTCTGTGTACCAGAGATGAATGTGCTTTGGTCAGACATGTGCATATCAACCCAAGAACAAAAGCAAAAGACCTTGTGAAGATGCTGGCGGAAGCTGGTAAGATTGTGTCATTATCCACAGTGAAACGAGTACTGTATCAACAGGAGCTGAAAGGCCACTCTGCCAGGAAGAAGCCATTACTAAAAAAAACATAAAAAAGTGAAATTAATGTTTGCAAAGGAACACAAAGACCTTAATGTTTTTTGAGACATGTCCTTTAGTCTGATGAAATTTAATTTGAACTGTTTGGCCAAAATGACCATCGTTACGTTTGAAGGAAAAAGGGAGAAGCTTTGAAGCCTAACAACACCATCCCAACTGTGAAACACGGGGGAGGCAGCATCATGTTATGGGGTTGTTTTGCTGCAGGATGGACTGGTGCACTTCACAAAATAGATGAGGAAAGAAGATTATGTGGAAATACTTAACGGAGTTATCCGACATAGATTCAAAATTTTTTGTTAAGCTAATCTGTGCTGTATTGTCATAAAAAAAACACCCCTACATTGTTATTTTTTGTTTTCTAACTTTTGTTCCTCTTGAATTATGACTTTATTCTCTGCAGCTCTCTTTTTACATTCAGCTCCAGCAAACATCATAACTTCCTGTGCTAAACCTCCCAGTCAGAGCTGGCACCGCCCGGCCTCAGTGTCCAGCCCCTCCCCCTGCCAACCCCGCCCCCTGCACACACATTCCCTATCAGTATTCTGCCCCAGCACCTGACTTGTTATCACTCTAGCAATGGAAATAACAGCCCCACATCGGGCTCTGCACCCCCCACCACATAGGGCTCTGAACTGCACACACACATAGGGCTCTGCACCGCACACACACATCGGGCTCTGCACCGCACACACACATCGGGCTCTGCACTCCCCACACACACATAGGGCTCTGCACCCCCCCACACACACACACATAGGGCTCTGCACCGCACACACACATAGGGCTCTGCACCGCACACACACATCGGGCTCTGCACCGCACACACACATCGGGCTCTGCACCCCCCCCCCACATAGGGCTCTGAACTGCACACACACATAGGGCTCTGCACCGCACACACACATAGGGCTCTGCACCCCACACACACATCGGGCTCTGCAACCCTCCCGCCCCCACACGCGGCACTCTGTACCAACCCCCCATCGTTCTGCACTGACCCCCCTACCCCCATAGGGAACACATGTAGGGAATACATACTTACCCCTTCTCGGTCCCCGCCGCTCCTGCACGTTCGTCCGCTGTCTGCTCAGGACATATCAACAGAGTAGTGACGTCACCGCTATCCTGAACTGTCAGACACAGACAGCGGGACAGTGATGAGAAGCAGCGCTCCCTCTCATCAGTGCTTTCAAACGTATCGGCATCACAGATACTGCTGATACATTTGAATGTGCGATCCTGAGCAGGGAGCAGGGGGCCCGGTGCTGGCGCTGACACCACGGCAGCCGCAGGCAGGCCCCTCCCATCAGCTCACGGGTCCCACAGCAGTGCCGGGGGAGGTTGCGGGGAGAGTAGGGGGTGCGGGAGAATGTGTGGGAGGGTGCAGGGATGGGGGGCGGGGACTCACACACTCTACCCGCCCAGCAGGGCGGCAACAAGCTGTTCACAGATTTGCATGTCAACATGGCCCTGCCCATGTTGACATGAAATGACCGGAAGCAGCAAAATCGTGGCAGGAGCGGTCACATGACTACTCTGAGCCGCGGGAGAGGGGCTGACAGCAGGGCAGGTAAGTGCTCACTATCTACTTACCTGCCCCAATATAGCCTAATAGGGAAATAATAAAAAAAAAGTCAAAATAAGCCGGATAACCCCTTTAAGCAACATCTCAAGACATCAGCCAGGAACTTAAGCTTGGGAGTAAATGGTTCTTCCAAATGGACAATGACCCAAAACACACTGCTACTGCCAAACTGATTACAAAGTGGCTTACTGATAACAAAGTCGGTGTTTTGGAGTGGCCATCACAAAACCCTGATCTCAATCCTATTGACAATTTATGGGCAAAGCTGAAAAGGCCGATGCAAGCAAGACATCCTACAAACATGGCTCAGTTACACCAGTTCTGTCAGGAGGAATGTGCCCAAATTCCTACCAACTATTGTGAGAAGCTTGTGGAAGGATCCAAAACGTTTTACCCAAATCATACAGTGTAAGGGCAATGGCACCAAATACTAATGACATGGAGGGAAACTTCTGACTTTGCAGAAAGTAATAAAAATGCCTTGAAACATTCTCTCTTGCTCATTATTCTGGCATTTGGCAAATAGAAATAATTTTGGTTCCTAATTGATCTAAAACGGGAAAGGTTTATTCTGATTTCATGTCAGATAGGGAGAAAAACCTGCAGATGTGTCTTTGTAGAGAGCGGAGGGAAAAACCTGCAGATGTGTCTTTATAGAGAAGGAAGGAAAAACCTGCAGATGTGTCTTTATAGAGAGCGGAGGGAAAAACCTGCAGATGTGTCTTTATAGAGAGTGGAGGGAAAAACGTACAGATGTGTCTTTATAGAGAGAGGAGGGAAAAACCTGCAGATGTGTCTTTATAGAGAGCAGAAGGAAAAACCTGCAGATGTGTCTTTATAGAGAGCAGAGGGAAAAACCTGCAGATGTGTCTTTATAGAGAGCAGAAGGAAAAACTTGCAGATGTGTCTTTATAGAGAACGGAGGGAAACTTCTGGTTTTAACCGTATAATAGATAGGAGACATACCGGAAGCCATATACTATACATATACAGGCAGCGGCGGTCAGTAATATCCGGCGGCCGTACACCAGGTATTTCACTGACTGTTTTATTTCTCTATAGGTTTGTAAGGAATGAAGGAGATAAGTTAGTTGTGTCGCTGGAGTCGGGGCTGAAGGTCTTTATTTCCTTGGTAAAACCTGAGGATCTTCTGAAGCTTCACGTGGAGAGCAGGAGAGCGGCTTCCAATTACACCATCGGACTCATCAGTATGTGTCAACCACTGGGGGGAACGTACAAGGGTGCTGCATGGCTCTAGGCGGCCGCCCCCCGGGAGCGCTACAAGCATAGCCCATTTTTCCCAGGCACAGACATAAGAAGGAAAACTCACAGAATTATCTTCTCATGTTTTCAGGTCGGGTGACAAGTGATAATAACGTTATTGTGACAATAAATGATATCAGCATCCACGGGAAAAGCCTTCCGTCTAATCGGTAAGAAGCTAAGTTGTATCTCACAGGAGAATAATTGTTACCAGCTTTAAGTATGGCGGAGAAAATGTAGTTTGCTGCAGATTTTCCTAGAGGCTTCGCTCAGAAAGAATAAGAGGCAGTCTACTGTGCAGCATGAGGAAACAGTCCACTGTGCAGTATGTAGAGGCAGTCCACTGTACAGTACGTAGAAGCAGTGCACTGTGCAGTATGTAGAGGCAATCCACTGTACAGTACGTAGAGGCAGTGAACTGTGCAGTATGTAGAGGCAGTCCACTGTGCAGTATGTAGAGGCAGTCCACTGTGCAGCATGAGGAAACAGTCCACTGTGTAGTATGTAGAGGCAGTCCACTGTACAGTACGTAGAAGCAGTGTACTGTGCAGTATGTAGAGGCAGTCCACTGTACAGTACGTAGAGGCAGTGAACTGTGCAGTATGTAGAGGCAGTCCACTGTGCAGGATGTAGAGGCAGTCCACTATACAGTACATAGAGGCAGTGAACTGTGCAGTTTGTAGAGACATTCCACTGTGCAGTACATAGAGGCAGTGAACTGTGCAGTATATAGAGGCAGTCCACTGTGCAGTATATAGAGGCAGTCCACTGTGCGGTATATAGAGGCAGTGAACTGTGCAGTATGTAGAGGCAGGCCACTGTGCAGTACAGTTAGGTCCAGAAATATTTGGACAGTGACACAAGTTTCGCGAGTTGGGCTCTGCATGCCACCACATTGGATTTGAAATGAAACCTCTACAACAGAATTCAAGTGCAGATTGTAACATTTAATTTGAAGGTTTGAACAAAAATATCTGATAGAAATTGTAGGAATTGTACACATTTCTTTACAAACACTCCACATTTTAGGAGGTCAAAAGTAATTGGACAAATAAACCAAACCCAAACAAAAAATTTTAGTTTCAATATTTTGTTGCGAATCCTTTGGAGGCAATCACTGCCTTAAGTCTGGAACCCATGGACATCACCAAACGCTGGGTTTCCTCCTTCTTAATGCTTTGCCAGGCCTTTACAGCCGCAGCCTTCAGGTCTTGCTTGTTTGTGGGTCTTTCCGTCTTAAGTCTGGATTTGAGCAAGTGAAATGCTTGCTCAATTGGGTTAAGATCTGGTGATTGACTTGGCCATTGCAGAATGTTCCACTTTTTTGCACTCATGAACTCCTGGGTAGCTTTGGCTGTATGCTTGGGGTCATTGTCCATCTGTACTATGAAGCGCCGTCCGATCAACTTTGCGGCATTTGGCTGAATCTGGGCTGAAGGTATATCCCGGTACACTTCAGAATTCATCCGGCTACTCTTGTCTGCTGTTATGTCATCAATAAACACAAGTGACCCAGTGCCATTGAAAGCCATGCATGCCCATGCCATCACGTTGCCTCCACCATGTTTTACAGAGGGTGTGGTGTGCTTTGGATCATGTGCCGTTCCCTTTCTTCTCCAAACTTTTTTCTTCCCATCATTCTGGTACAGGTTGATCTTGGTCTCATCTGTCCATAGAATACTTTTCCAGAACTGAGCTGGCTTCATGAGGTGTTTTTCAGCAAATTTAACTCTGGCCTGTCTATTTTTGGAATTGATGAATGGTTTGCATCTAGATGTGAACCATTGTATTTACTTTCATGGAGTCTTCTCTTTACTGTTGACTTAGAGACAGATACACCTACTTCACTGAGAGTGTTCTGGACTTCAGTTGATGTTGTGAACGGGTTCTTCTTCACCAAAGAAAGTATGCGGCGATCATCCACCACTGTTGTCATCCGTGGACGCCCAGGCCTTTTTGAGTTCCCAAGCTCACCAGTCAATTCCTTTTTTCTCAGAATGTACCCGACTGTTGATTTTGCTACTCCAAGCATGTCTGCTATCTCTCTGATGGATTTTTTCTTTTTTTTCAGCCTCAGGATGTTCTGCTTCACCTCAATTGAGAGTTCCTTAGACCGCATGTTGTCTGGTCACAGCAACAACTTCCAAATGCAAAACCACACACCTGTAATCAACCCCAGACCTTTTAACTACTTCATTGATTACAGGTTAACGAGGGAGACGCCTTCAGAGTTAATTGCAGCCCTTAGAGTCCCTTGTCCAATTACTTTTGGTCCCTTGAAAAAGAGGAGGCTATGCATTACAGAGCAATGATTCCTAAACCCTTTCTCCGATTTGGATGTGAAAACTCTCATATTGCAGCTGGGAGTGTGCACTTTCAGCCCATATTATATATATAATTGTATTTCTGAACATGTTTTTGTAAACAGCTAAAATAACAAAACTTGTGTCACTGGCCAAATATTTCTGGACCTAACTGTATGTAGAGGCAGTGCACTGTGCAGTATGTAGAGGCAGTGCACTGTGCAGTATGTAGAGGCAGTGCACTGTGCAGTATGTAGAGGCATTGCACTGTGCAGTATGTAGAGACAGTCCACTGTGCAGTATGTAGAGGCAGTGCACTGTGCAGTATGTAGAGGCAGTGCACTGTGCAGTATGTAGAGGCAGTGCACTGTGCAGTATGTAGAGGCAGTTCACTGTACAGTATGTAGAGGCAGTGCACTGTGCAGTATGTAGAGGCAGTGCACTGTGCAGTATGTAGAGGCAGTGCACTGTGCAGTATGTAGAGGCAGTGCACTGTGCAGTATGTAGAGGCAGCGCACTGTGCAGTATGTAGAGGCAGCGCACTGTGCAGTATGTAGAGGCAGTGCACTGTGCAGTATGTAGAGGCAGTGCACTGTGCAGTATGTAGAGGCAGTGCACTGTGCAGTATGTAGAGGCAGTCCACTGTGCAGTATGTAGAGGCAGTGCACTGTGCAGTATGTAGAGGCAGTCCACTGTGCAGTATGTAGAGGCAGTGCACTGTGCAGTATGTAGAGGCAGTCCACTGTGCAGTATGTAGAGGCAGTCCACTGTGCAGTATGTAGAGGCAGTGCACTGTGCAGTATGTAGAGGCAGTGCACTGTGCAGTATGTAGAGGCAGTCCACTGTGCAGTATGTAGAGGCAGTGCACTGTGCAGTATGTAGAGGCAGTGCACTGTGCAGTATGTAGAGGCAGTCCACTGTGCAGTATGTAGAGGCAGTGCACTGTGCAGTATGTAGAGGCAGTGCACTGTGCAGTATGTAGAGGCAGTCTGCAGTGTAGGAGGAAGTCTCGCTCCTGACCACACACCTTTCATGGCTTCTCCTTTTCTCTGTTTTAGCTCCTGCTCTTGTGACATAAATTCATTTGGAGTTAAGAATCCAAGTTGTTGTGTGAACGTCACAGCGAAATCCGATGATCTGACGTCCGGAGCGAGCAACATCGTGGAGAATATTTTTGACATTCCTACAGTCTAATATGGACAAACCCAAATGCATCATGAAATAGTGTAAAATTATAGACAGCCGAGGCACGCGAGAAATAAAGAGCCAGGAATGTAAAACTGTAACGTCTGGTGAAATATCAGTCAATGCTCCAAAAGATACCCAGGTTATTCCAGCTGTGCATATATAATTATATACAGTAGATACCCAGGTTATACCAGCTGTAGATATATAATTATATACAGGAGATGCCCAGGTTATACCAGCTGTACATATATAATTATATACAGAAGATACCCAGGTTATACCAGCTGTACATATATAATTATATACAGGAGATGCCCAGGTTATACCAGCTGTACATATATAATTATATATAGGAGATGCCCAGGTTATACCAGCTGTACATATATAATTATATACAGGAGATGCCCAGGTTATACCAGCTGCACATTTATAATAATATACAGGAGATGCCCAGGTTATACCAGCTGTACATATATAATTATATACAGGAGATGCCCAGGTTATACCAGCTGTACATATATAATTATATACAGAGGATGCACAGGTTATACCAGCTGTACATTTATAATTATATACAGGAGATGCCCAGGTTATACCAGCTGTACATATATAATTATATACAGGAGATGCCCAGGTTATACCAGCTGTACATATATAATTATATACAGAAGATACCCAGGTTATACCAGCTGTACATATATAATTATATACAGAGGATGCACAGGTTATACCAGCTGTACATTTATAATTATATACAGGAGATGCCCAGGTTATACCAGCTGTACATATATAATTATATACAGGAGATGCCCAGGTTATACCAGCTGTACATATATAATTATATACAGGAGATGTCCAGGTTATAGCAGCTGTACATATATAATTATATACAGGAGATGCCCAGGTTATACCAGCTGTACATATATAATTATATACAGGAGATACCCAGGTTATACCAGCTGTACATATATAATTATATACCGGAGATGCCCAGGTTATAGCAGCTGTACATATATAATTATATACAGGAGATGTCCAGGTTATACCAGCTGTACATATATAATTATATACAGGAGATGCCCAGGTTATAGCAGCTGTACATATATAATTATATACAGGAGATGTCCAGGTTATAGCAGCTGTACATATATAATTATACTAGAAGGTGGCCCGATTCTACGCATCGGGTATTCTAGAATTTACGTATTGTGTAGTTCATGTATGATTTTTGTTATATATATATATATATATATATATATAGATGTTGTTGTGTGTAGTTACCAAGTGTTTGTGTAGGGGCTGTACATGTTCTGGGTGTTGTCTGGGTGTGGCGGGGGGTGAGAGCGGTGTTGTATGTGTGTTGCGTGTGTTGCGTTGTTTGTGGAGCGCTGTGTGTCTGTAGCGTTGTGTGTGTGTTGCGCGGTTTGTGTGTGTGTGGTGTGTTTTGGGGGGAGGTATGTTTTGTGCAATGTGTGTGTTGTGCGGTATGTGCGTATATTTGTGTGTGCCGCGGTGTTTGTGTGTTGGGTGTTGTGTGTGTGCAGCGTTGTCTGTGTGTGTGGGTGTCTGTGTAGAGCAGTTGTTTGTGGTTCCCAGTGTGTGTGTGTGTGGTGTGTGGTGTGTTGTGCAGTGCGCGCGCGTGTGTGTGTGTGTGTGTGTGTGTGTGTTGGGGGGAGGTGCGCACTCCCAAACGTGCTCCATCCCCCATGCAGCGCACTCCCCATCGTGCTCCATCCCCCATGCAGCGCACTCCCCATCGTGCTCCATCCCCTATGCTGCGCACCCCCCATCGTGCTCCATCTCCCATGCTGCGCACTCCCAAACGTGCTCCATCCGCCATGCTGCGCACTCCCAAACGTGCTCCATCCGCCATGCTGCGCACTCCCAAACGTGCTCCATCCGCCATGCTGCGCACTCCCAAACGTGCTCCATCCGCCATACTCCGCACTCCCCATCGTGCTCCATCCCCGATGCTGCGCACCCCCCCATCATGCTCCATCCCCAATGCTGCGCACCCCCCCATCGTGCTCCATCCCCCATGCTGCACCAGCATCAGCCTCTCTGCCCCCAGAATCAGCTTCTCTGCCCCCAGCATCAGCCTCTCTCCTCCCAGCATCAGCCTCTCTCCTCCCAGCATCAGCCTCTCTCATCCTAGCATCAGCCTCTCTCCTCCCAGCATCAGCCTCTCCTCTCTGTCCCCAGCATCAGCCTCTCTCCTCCCAGCCTTCCCCAGCATCAGCCTCTCTCCTCCCAGCCTCCCTCCTCCCACCCTCCCCCAGCATCAGCCTCCCTCTCCCAGCCTCCCCCAGCATCAGCCTCCCCCAGCATCAGCCTCTCTTCTCTCAGCCTACCTCTCCCAGCCTCCCTCCTCCCAGCCTCCCTCAGCATCAGCCTCCCTCTCCCAGCCTCCCCAAGCATCAGCCTCCACCAGCATCAGCCTCTCTCCTTCCAGCCTCCCCCAGCATCAGCCTCCACCAGCATCAGCCTCTCTCCTTCCAGCCTCCTCCAGCATCAGCCTCCCTCTCCCAGCCTTCCCCAGGATCAGCCTCTCTCCTCCCAGCCTCCGTCCTCCCAGCCTTCCCCAGCATCAGCTTTCCCCTCCCAGCCTCCCTCAGCATCAGCCTTCCCCAGCATCAGCCTCTCTCCTCCCAGCCTCAGCCTCTCTCCTTCCAGCCTCCCCCAGCATCAGCCTCTCTCCTTCCAGCCTCCGTCAGCATCAGCCTCCCCTTCCCAGCCTTCCCCAGGATCAGCCTCTCTCCTCCCAGCCTCCTTCCTCCCAGCCTCCCCCTCCCAGCCTCCCTCAGCATCAGCCTTCCGCTCCCAGTCTCCCCCAGCATCAGCCTCCCCAAGCATCAGCCTCCACCAGCATCAGCCTCTCTCCTTCCAGCCTCCCCCAGCATCAGCCTCTCTCCTTCCAGCCTCCCTCAGCATCAGCCTCCCGTTCCCAGCCTTCCCCAGGATCAGCCTCTCTCCTCCCAGCCTCCTTCCTCCCAGCCTCCCCCTCCCAGCCTCCCTCAGCATCAGCCTTCCCCTCCCAGTCTCCCCCAGCATCAGCCTCCCCAAGCATCAGCCTCCACCAGCATCAGCCTCTCTCCTTCCAGCCTCCCCCAGCATCAGCCTCCCCAAGCATCAGCCTCCACCAGCATCAGCCTCCCTCGTCCCAGCCTCCCCCAGCATCAGCCTCCCCCTCCCAGCCTCCCCCAGCATCAGCCTCTCTCCTCCCAGCATCAGCCTCTCTCCTCCCAGCATCAGCCTCTCTCATCCCAGCATCAGCCTCTCTCCTCCCAGCATCAGCCTCTCCTCTCTGTCCCCAGCATCAGCCTCTCTCCTCCCAGCCTTCCCCAGCATCAGCCTCTCTCCTCCCAGCCTCCCCCAGCATCAGCCTCCCCCAGCATCAGCCTCTCTTCTTCCAGCCTCCCCCAGCATCAGCCTCTCTCCTTCCAGCCTCCCCCAGCATCAGCCTCCCTCTCCCAGCCTTCCCCAGGATCAGCCTCTCTCCTCCCAGCCTCCGTCCTCCCAGCCTTCCCCAGCATCAGCTTTCCCCTCCCAGCCTCCCTCAGCATCAGCCTTCCCCAGCATCAGCCTCTCTCCTCCCAGCCTCAGCCTCTCTCCTTTCAGCCTCCCCCAGCATCAGCCTCTGTCCTTCCAGCCTCCCTCAGCATCAGCCTCCCCTTCCCAGCCTTCCCCAGGATCAGCCTCTCTCCTCCCAGCCTCCTTCCTCCCAGCCTCCCCCTCCCAGCCTCCTTCAGCATCAGCCTTCCCCTCCCAGTCTCCCCCAGCATCAGCCTCCCCCTCCCAGCCTTCCCCATGATCAGCCTCTCTGCTCCCAGCCTCCTCCAGCACGCCGTGCTCCTCTGCCGACACTCACACACCCGATCGCATCCACTCACACACACCCGATCGCATCCACTCACACACACCCGATCGCATCCACTCACACACACCCGATCGCATCCACTCACACACACCCGATCGCATCCACTCACACACACCCGATCGCATCCACTCACACACACAGACCCGATCGCATCCACTCACACACACCCGATCGCATCCACTCACACACACCCGATCGCATCCACTCACCCAACCCGATCGCATCCACTCACACACACCCGATCGCATCCACTCACACACACCCGATCGCATACACTCACACACACAGACACTGACGATATCGCACATACGCGCTCACACTCACAACATCCGGAGATACCACATGCCTCTGGCCATGTGATCCTCCGTCAGGTCCTGGAAGGTCACAACAGCACAGTATCGAGGCCGAGAAGCAAGCGATATCGCCGGATGCTGTGAGTGTGTGGATGCGATGTGAGGTGTGTGTGAGGTGTGTGTGAGGTGTGTGTGAGAGTGAGTGTGATCTGATGTGTGTGTATGTTTGTGTGTGTGCTGTTATGTGTGTGCGTGTGGATCTTCCGCCGATTACCAACGTATCCACACCACTCCCGTGCGAGCGGGGGCCGGGGGGGGGGGGGGAGTACAGTACTCACCTCCGTGACAGCCGTGTCAGTTCGGGGAATGCGCGGGGGGAGGGAGGGGGCGGGGCCAGAGCTAGCGTGCATTGCGTGAGGGGGGCGGGGCGTGGCGTGGCCGAATTGCCAATGCCTGCAGGGTGCCGGGGCGAGAGGCCAATCTGTGGGGGGGGCGGAGCCTGGGCGAGCGGCTGGCCAATCCGTGTGGGGGCGCAGCCTGGGCGAGCGGCCAATCCGTGTGGGGGGGCGGGGCCATGGCGAGCCCAGCGGCCAATCAGCTTTGTGTCACCGTAAGGACACAATTTTGGAGCATGACAGACAGACAGATAGACAGACAGACAGACAGACAGAATAAGGCAATTATATATATAGATACAGGAGATGTCCAGGTTATACCAGCTGTACATATATAATTATATTCAGGAGATGCCCAGGTTATAGCAGCTGTACATATATAATTATATACAGGAGATGCCCAGGTTATACCAGCTGTACATATATAATTATATACAGGAGATACCCAGGTTATACCAGCTGTACATACATAATTATATACAGAAGATGCCCAGGTTATACCAGCTGTACATATATAATTATATACCGGAGATGCCCAGGTTATAGCAGCTGTACATATATAATTATATACAGGAGATGCCCAGGTTATACCAGCTGTACATATATAATTATATACAGAAGATGCCCAGGTTATACCAGCTGTACATTTATAATTATACTAGAAGGTGGCCCGATTCTACGCATCGGGTATTCTAGAATTTACGTATTGTGTAGTTCATGTATGATTTTTGTTATATATATATATATATATAGATGTTGTTGTGTGTAGTTACCAAGTGTTTGTGTAGGGGCTGTACATGTTCTGGGTGTTGTCTGGGTGTGACGGGGGGTGAGAGCGGTGTTGTATGTGTGTTGCGTGTGTTGCGTTGTTTGTGGAGCGCTGTGTGTCTGTAGCGTTGTGGGTGTGTTGCGCGGTTTGTGTGTGTGTGGTGTGTTTTGGGGGAGGTATGTTTTGTGCAATGTGTGTGTTGTGCGGTATGTGCGTATATTTGTGTGTGCCGCGGTGTTTGTGTGTTGGGTGTTGTGTGTGTGCAGCGTTGTCTGTGTGTGTGGGTGTCTGTGTAGGTCAGTTGTTTGTGGTTCCCAGTGTGTGTGTGTGTGGTGTGTTGTGCAGTGCGCGCGCGTATGTGTTGGGGGGAGGTGCGCACTCCCAAACGTGCTCCATCCCCCATGCAGCGCACTCCCCATCGTGCTCCATCCCCCATGCAGCGCACTCCCCATCGTGCTCCATCCCCTATGCTGCGCACCCCCCATCGTGCTCCATCTCCCATGCTGCGCACTCCCAAACGTGCTCCATCCGCCATGCTGCGCACTCCCAAACGTGCTCCATCCGCCATGCTGCGCACTCCCAAACGTGCTCCATCCGCCATCCTGCGCACTCCCAAACGTGCTCCATCCGCCATACTCCGCACTCCCCATCGTGCTCCATCCCCGATGCTGCGCACCCCCCCATCATGCTCCATCCCCGATGCTGCGCACCCCCCCATCGTGCTCCATCCCCCATGCTGCACCAGCATCAGCCTCTCTGCCCCCAGCATCAGCTTCTCTGCCCCCAGCATCAGCCTCTCTCCTCCCAGCATCAGCCTCTCTCATCCTAGCATCAGCCTCTCTCCTCCCAGCATCAGCCTCTCCTCTCTGTCCCCAGCATCAGCCTCTCTCCTCCCAGCCTTCCCCAGCATTAGCCTCTCTCCTCCCAGGCTCCCTCCTCCCACCCTCCCCCAGCATCAGCCTCCCCCAGCATCAGCCTCTCTTCTCTCAGCCTACCTCTCCCAGCCTCCCTCCTCCCAGCCTCCCTCAGCATCAGCCTCCCTCTCCCAGCCTCCCCAAGCATCAGCCTCCACCAGCATCAGCCTCTCTCCTTCCAGCCTCCCCCAGCATCAGCCTCCGCCAGCATCAGCCTCTCTCCTTCCAGCCTCCTCCAGCATCAGCCTCCCTCTCCCAGCCTTCCCCAGGATCAGCCTCTCTCCTCCCAGCCTCCGTCCTCCCAGCCTTCCCCAGCATCAGCTTTCCCCTCCCAGCCTCCCTCAGCATCAGCCTTCCCCAGCATCAGCCTCTCTCCTCCCAGCCTCAGCCTCTCTCCTTCCAGCCTCCCCCAGCATCAGCCTCTCTCCTTCAAGCCTCCCTCAGCATCAGCCTCCCCTTCCCAGCCTTCCCCAGGATCAGCCTCTCTCCTCCCAGCCTCCTTCCTCCCAGCCTCCCCCTCCCAGCCTCCCTCAGCATCAGCCTTCCGCTCCCAGTCTCCCCCAGCATCAGCCTCCCCAAGCATCAGCCTCCACCAGCATCAGCCTCTCTCCTTCCAGCCTCCCCCAGCATCAGCCTCTCTCCTTCCAGCCTCCCTCAGCATCAGCCTCCCGTTCCCAGCCTTCCCCAGGATCAGCCTCTCTCCTCCCAGCCTCCTTCCTCACAGCCTCCCCCTCCCAGCCTCCCTCAGCATCAGCCTTCCCCTCCCAGTCTCCCCCAGCATCAGCCTCCCCAAGCATCAGCCTCCACCAGCATCAGCCTCTCTCCTTCCAGCCTCCCCCAGCATCAGCCTCCCCAAGCATCAGCCTCCACCAGCATCAGCCTCCCTCGTCCCAGCCTCCCCCAGCATCAGCCTCCCCCTCCCAGCCTCCCCCAGCATCAGCCTCTCTCCTCCCAGCATCAGCCTCTCTCCTCCCAGCATCAGCCTCTCTCATCCCAGCCTTCCCCAGCATCAGCCTCTCTCCTCCCAGCCTCCCCCAGCATCAGCCTCCCCCAGCATCAGCCTCTCTTCTTCCAGCCTCCCCCAGCATCAGCCTCTCTCCTTCCAGCCTCCCCCAGCATCAGCCTCCCTCTCCCAGCCTTCCCCAGGATCAGCCTCTCTCCTCCCAGCCTCCGTCCTCCCAGCCTTCCCCAGCATCAGCTTTCCCCTCCCAGCCTCCCTCAGCATCAGCCTTCCCCAGCATCAGCCTCTCTCCTCCCAGCCTCAGCCTCTCTCCTTTCAGCCTCCCCCAGCATCAGCCTCCCCTTCCCAGCCTTCCCCAGGATCAGCCTCTCTCCTCCCAGCCTCCGTCCTCCCAGCCTTCCCCAGCATCAGCTTTCCCCTCCCAGCCTCCCTCAGCATCAGCCTTCCCCAGCATCAGCCTCTCTCCTCCCAGCCTCAGCCTCTCTCCTTCCAGCCTCCCTCAGCATCAGCCTCCCCTTCCCAGCCTTCCCCAGGATCAGCCTCTCTCCTCCCAGCCTCCTTCCTCCCAGCCTCCCCCTCCCAGCCTCCTTCAGCATCAGCCTTCCCCTCCCAGTCTCCCCCAGCATCAGCCTCCCCCTCCCAGCCTTCCCCATGATCAGCCTCTCTGCTCCCAGCCTCCTCCAGCACGCCGTGCTCCTCTGCCGACACTCACACACCCGATCGCATCCACTCACACACACCCGATCGCATCCACTCACACACACCCGATCACATCCACTCACACACACCCGATCGCATCCACTCACACACACCCGATCGCATCCACTCACACACACCCGATCGCATCCACTCACACACACCCGATCGCATCCACTCACACACACCCGATCGCATACACTCACACACACCCGATCGCATACACTCACACACACAGACACTGACGATATCGCACATACGCGCTCACACTCACAACATCCGGAGATAACACATGCCTCTGGCCATGTGATCCTCCGTCAGGTCCTGGAAGGTCACAACAGCACAGTATCGAGGCCGAGAAGCAAGCGATATCGCCGGATGCTGTGAGTGTGTGGATGCGATGTGAGGTGTGTGTGAGGTGTGTGTGAGAGTGAGTGTGATCTGATGTGTGTGTATGTTTGTGTGTGTGCTGTTATGTGTGTGCGTGTGGATCTTCCGCCGATTACCAACGTATCCACACCACTCCTGTGCGAGCGGGGGCCGGGGGGGGGGGAGTACAGTACTCACCTCCGTGACAGCCGTGTCAGTTCGGGGAATGCGCGGGGGGAGGGAGGGGGCGGGGCCAGAGCTAGCGTGCATTGCGTGAGGGGGGCGGGGCGTGGCGGGGCCGAATTGCCAATGCCTGCAGGGTGCCAGGGCGAGAGGCCAATCTGTGGGGGGGCGGAGCCTGGGCGAGCGGCTGGCCAATCCGTGTGGGGGCGCAGCCTGGGCGAGCGGCCAATCCGTGTGGGGGGCGGGGCCATGGCGAGCCCAGCGGCCAATCAGCTTTGTGTCACCGTAAGGACACAATTTTGGAGCATGACAGACAGACAGATAGACAGACAGACAGACAGACAGACAGACAGAATAAGGCAATTATATATATAGATACAAGAGATGCCCAGGTTATACCAGCTGTACATATAATTATATACAGAGCATACCCAAATTATACCAGCTGTACATATAATTATATACAGAAGATGCCCAGGTTATACCAGCTGTACATATATAATTATATACAGGAGATGCCCAGGTTATACTAGCTGTACATATAATTATATACAGGCGATGCCCAGGTGATACCAGCTGTACATATATAATTATATACAGGAGATGCCCAGGTTATACCAGCTGTACATATATAATTATATACAGGAGATGCCCAGGTTATACTAGCTGTACATATATAATTATATACAGGAGATACCCAGGTTATAGCAGCTGTACATATATAATTATATACAGGAGATACCCAGGTTATACCAGCTGTACATATATAATTATATACAGGAGATACCCAGGTTATACCAGCTGTACATATAATTATATACAGGCGATGCCCAGGTTATACCAGCTGTACATATAATTATATACAGAAGATGTCCAGGTTATACCAGCTGTACATATATAATTATATACAGGAGATGCCCAGGTTATTCCAGCTGTACATATATAATTATATACAGGAGATGCCCGGGTTATAGCAGCTGTACATATATAATATACTAGAAGGTGGCCCGATTCTACGCATCGGGTATTCTAGAATTTACGTATTGTGTAGTTCATGTATGATTTTTGTTATATATATATATATATATATATATATATATAGATGTTGTTGTGTGTAGTTACCAAGTGTTTGTGTAGGGGCTGTACATGTTCTGGGTGTTGTCTGGGTGTGACGGGGGGTGAGAGCGGTGTTGTATGTGTGTTGCGTGTGTTGCGTTGTTTGTGGAGCGCTGTGTGTCTGTAGCGTTGTGTGTGTGTTGCGCGGTTTGTGTGTGTGTGGTGTGTTTTGGGGGGAGGTATGTTTTGTGCAATGTGTGTGTTGTGCGGTATGTGCGTATATTTGTGTGTGCCGCGGTGTTTGTGTGTTGGGTGTTGTGTGTGTGCAGCGTTGTCTGTGTGTGTGGGTGTCTGTGTAGAGCAGTTGTTTGTGGTTCCCAGTGTGTGTGTGTGTGGTGTGTGGTGTGGTGTGCAGTGCGCGCGCGTGTGTGTGTGTGTGTGTGTGTGTGTTGGGGGGAGGTGCGCACTCCCAAACGTGCTCCATCCCCCATGCAGCGCACTCCCCATCGTGCTCCATCCCCCATGCAGCGCACTCCCCATCGTGCTCCATCCCCTATGCTGCGCACCCCCCATCGTGCTCCATCTCCCATGCTGCGCACTCCCAAACGTGCTCCATCCGCCATGCTGCGCACTCCCAAACGTGCTCCATCCGCCATGCTGCGCACTCCCAAACGTGCTCCATCCGCCATGCTGCGCACTCCCAAACGTGCTCCATCCGCCATACTCCGCACTCCCCATCGTGCTCCATCCCCGATGCTGCGCACCCCCCCATCATGCTCCATCCCCGATGCTGCGCACCCCCCCATCGTGCTCCATCCCCCATGCTGCACCAGCATCAGCCTCTCTGCCCCCAGCATCAGCTTCTCTGCCCCCAGCATCAGCCTCTCTCCTCCCAGCATCAGCCTCTCTCCTCCCAGCATCAGCCTCTCTCATCCTAGCATCAGCCTCTCTCCTCCCAGCATCAGCCTCTCCTCTCTGTCCCCAGCATCAGCCTCTCTCCTCCCAGCCTTCCCCAGCATCAGCCTCTCTCCTCCCAGCCTCCCTCCTCCCACCCTCCCCCAGCATCAGCCTCCCCCAGCATCAGCCTCTCTTCTCTCAGCCTACCTCTCCCAGCCTCCCTCCTCCCAGCCTCCCTCAGCATCAGCCTCCCTCTCCCAGCCTCCCCAAGCATCAGCCTCCACCAGCATCAGCCTCTCTCCTTCCAGCCTCCCCCAGCATCAGCCTCCGCCAGCATCAGCCTCTCTCCTTCCAGCCTCCTCCAGCATCAGCCTCCCTCTCCCAGCCTTCCCCAGGATCAGCCTCTCTCCTCCCAGCCTCCGTCCTCCCAGCCTTCCCCAGCATCAGCTTTCCCCTCCCAGCCTCCCTCAGCATCAGCCTTCCCCAGCATCAGCCTCTCTCCTCCCAGCCTCAGCCTCTCTCCTTCCAGCCTCCCCCAGCATCAGCCTCTCTCCTTCCAGCCTCCGTCAGCATCAGCCTCCCCTTCCCAGCCTTCCCCAGGATCAGCCTCTCTCCTCCCAGCCTCCTTCCTCCCAGCCTCCCCCTCCCAGCCTCCCTCAGCATCAGCCTTCCGCTCCCAGTCTCCCCCAGCATCAGCCTCCCCAAGCATCAGCCTCCACCAGCATCAGCCTCTCTCCTTCCAGCCTCCCCCAGCATCAGCCTCTCTCTTTCCAGCCTCCCTCAGCATCAGCCTCCCGTTCCCAGCCTTCCCCAGGATCAGCCTCTCTCCTCCCAGCCTCCTTCCTCCCAGCCTCCCCCTCCCAGCCTCCCTCAGCATCAGCCTTCCCCTCCCAGTCTCCCCCAGCATCAGCCTCCCCAAGCATCAGCCTCCACCAGCATCAGCCTCTCTCCTTCCAGCCTCCCCCAGCATCAGCCTCCCCAAGCATCAGCCTCCCCAAGCATCAGCCTCCACCAGCATCAGCCTCCCTCGTCCCAGCCTCCCCCAGCATCAGCCTCCCCCTCCCAGCCTCCCCCAGCATCAGCCTCTCTCCTCCCAGCATCAGCCTCTCTCCTCCCAGCATCAGCCTCTCTCATCCCAGCATCAGCCTCTCTCCTCCCAGCATCAGCCTCTCCTCTCTGTCCCCAGCATCAGCCTCTCTCCTCCCAGCCTTCCCCAGCATCAGCCTCTCTCCTCCCAGCCTCCCCCAGCATCAGCCTCCCCCAGCATCAGCCTCTCTTCTTCCAGCCTCCCCCAGCATCAGCCTCTCTCCTTCCAGCCTCCCCCAGCATCAGCCTCCCTCTCCCAGCCTTCCCCAGGATCAGCCTCTCTCATCCCAGCCTCCGTCCTCCCAGCCTTCCCCAGCATCAGCTTTCCCCTCCCAGCCTCCCTCAGCATCAGCCTTCCCCAGCATCAGCCTCTCTCCTCCCAGCCTCAGCCTCTCTCCTTTCAGCCTCCCCCAGCATCAGCCTCTGTCCTTCCAGCCTCCCTCAGCATCAGCCTCCCCTTCCCAGCCTTCCCCAGGATCAGCCTCTCTCCTCCCAGCCTCCTTCCTCCCAGCCTCCCCCTCCCAGCCTCCTTCAGCATCAGCCTTCCCCTCCCAGTCTCCCCCAGCATCAGCCTCCCCCTCCCAGCCTTCCCCATGATCAGCCTCTCTGCTCCCAGCCTCCTCCAGCACGCCGTGCTCCTCTGCCGACACTCACACACCCGATCGCATCCACTCACACACACCCGATCGCATCCACTCACACACACCCGATCGCATCCACTCACACACACCCGATCGCATCCACTCACACACACCCGATCGCATCCACTCACACACACCCGATCGCATCCACTCACACACACAGACCCGATCGCATCCACTCACACACACCCGATCGCATCCACTCACACACACCCGATCGCATCCACTCACCCAACCCGATCGCATCCACTCACACACACCCGATCGCATCCACTCACACACACCCGATCGCATCCACTCACACACACCCGATCGCATCCACTCACACACACCCGATCGCATCCACTCACACACACCCGATCGCATCCACTCACACACACCCGATCGCATCCACTCACACACACCCGATCGCATCCACTCACACACACCCGATCGCATACACTCACACACACAGACCCGATCGCATCCACTCACACACACCCGATCGCATCCACTCACACACACCCGATCGCATCCACTCACACACACCCGATCGCATACACTCACACACACAGACACTGACGATATCGCACATACGCGCTCACACTCACAACATCCGGAGATACCACATGCCTCTGGCCATGTGATCCTCCGTCAGGTCCTGGAAGGTCACAACAGCACAGTATCGAGGCCGAGAAGCAAGCGATATCGCCGGATCCTGTGAGGGGCACTTTGCACACTGCGACATCGCAGGTGCGATGTCGGTGGGGTCAAATTGAAAGTGACGCACATCCGGCATCGCATGCGACATCGCAGTGTGTAAAGCCTAGATGATACGATGAACGAGCGCAAAAGCGTCGTAATCGTATCATCGGTGCAGCGTCGGCTTAATTCATAATTACGCTGACGCGACGGTCCGATGTTGTTCCTCGCTCCTGCGGCCGCACACATAGCTGTGTGTGAAGCCGCAGGAGCGAGGAACGTCTCCTACCGGCCTCACTGCGGCTTCCGTAGGATATGGGGAAGGAAGGAGGTGGGCAGGATGTTTACATCCTGCTCATCTCCGCCCCTCCGCTCCGATTGGCCGCCTGCCGTGTGACATCGCATTGACGCCGCACGACCCGCCCCCTTAACAAGGAGGCGGGTCGCCGACCACAGGGACGTCGCACGGCAGGTGAGTGTGTGTGTGAAGCTGGCGTAGCGATAATTTTCGCTACGCCAGCTATCACCACATATCGCTGCTGCGACGGGGGCGGGGACTATCTCACTCGGCATCGCAGCATCGGCCTGCGATGTCGCAGTGTGCAAAGTGCCCCTGAGTGTGTGGATGCGATGTGAGGTGTGTGTGAGGTGTGTGTGAGAGTGAGTGTGATCTGATGTGTGTGTATGTTTGTGTGTGTGCTGTTATGTGTGTGCGTGTGGATCTTCCGCCGATTACCAACGTATCCACACCACTCCTGTGCGAGCGGGGGCCGGGGGGGGGGGAGTACAGTACTCACCTCCGTGACAGCCGTGTCAGTTCGGGGAATGCGCGGGGGGAGGAAGGGGGCGGGGCCAGAGCTAGCGTGCATTGCGTGAGGGGGGCGGGGCGTGGCGGGGCCGAATTGCCAATGCCTGCAGGGTGCCAGGGCGAGAGGCCAATCTGTGGGGGGGCGGAGCCTGGGCGAGCGGCTGGCCAATCCGTGTGGGGGCGCAGCCTGGGCGAGCGGCCAATCCGTGTGGGGGGCGGGGCCATGGCGAGCCCAGCGGCCAATCAGCTTTGTGTCACCGTAAGGACACAATTTTGGAGCATGACAGACAGACAGATAGACAGACAGACAGACAGACAGACAGACAGACAGAATAAGGCAATTATATATATAGATACAAGAGATGCCCAGGTTATACCAGCTGTACATATAATTATATACAGAGCATACCCAAATTATACCAGCTGTACATATAATTATATACAGAAGATGCCCAGGTTATACCAGCTGTACATATATAATTATATACAGGAGATGCCCAGGTTATACTAGCTGTACATATAATTATATACAGGCGATGCCCAGGTGATACCAGCTGTACATATATAATTATATACAGGAGATGCCCAGGTTATACCAGCTGTACATATATAATTATATACAGGAGATGCCCAGGTTATACTAGCTGTACATATATAATTATATACAGGAGATACCCAGGTTATAGCAGCTGTACATATATAATTATATACAGGAGATACCCAGGTTATACCAGCTGTACATATATAATTATATACAGGAGATACCCAGGTTATACCAGCTGTACATATAATTATATACAGGCGATGCCCAGGTTATACCAGCTGTACATATAATTATATACAGAAGATGTCCAGGTTATACCAGCTGTACATATATAATTATATACAGGAGATGTCCAGGTTATACCAGCTGTGCATATATAATTATATACAGGAGATGCCCAGGTTATTCCAGCTGTACATATATAATTATATACAGGAGATGCCCGGGTTATAGCAGCTGTACATATATAATATACTAGAAGGTGGCCCGATTCTACGCATCGGGTATTCTAGAATTTACGTATTGTGTAGTTCATGTATGATTTTTGTTATATATATATATATATATATATATATATATATAGATGTTGTTGTGTGTAGTTACCAAGTGTTTGTGTAGGGGCTGTACATGTTCTGGGTGTTGTCTGGGTGTGACGGGGGGTGAGAGCGGTGTTGTATGTGTGTTGCGTGTGTTGCGTTGTTTGTGGAGCGCTGTGTGTCTGTAGCGTTGTGTGTGTGTTGCGCGGTTTGTGTGTGTGTGGTGTGTTTTGGGGGGAGGTATGTTTTGTGCAATGTGTGTGTTGTGCGGTATGTGCGTATATTTGTGTGTGCCGCGGTGTTTGTGTGTTGGGTGTTGTGTGTGTGCAGCGTTGTCTGTGTGTGTGGGTGTCTGTGTAGAGCAGTTGTTTGTGGTTCCCAGTGTGTGTGTGTGTGGTGTGTGGTGTGGTGTGCAGTGCGCGCGCGTGTGTGTGTGTGTGTGTGTGTGTGTTGGGGGGAGGTGCGCACTCCCAAACGTGCTCCATCCCCCATGCAGCGCACTCCCCATCGTGCTCCATCCCCCATGCAGCGCACTCCCCATCGTGCTCCATCCCCTATGCTGCGCACCCCCCATCGTGCTCCATCTCCCATGCTGCGCACTCCCAAACGTGCTCCATCCGCCATGCTGCGCACTCCCAAACGTGCTCCATCCGCCATGCTGCGCACTCCCAAACGTGCTCCATCCGCCATGCTGCGCACTCCCAAACGTGCTCCATCCGCCATACTCCGCACTCCCCATCGTGCTCCATCCCCGATGCTGCGCACCCCCCCATCATGCTCCATCCCCGATGCTGCGCACCCCCCCCATCGTGCTCCATCCCCCATGCTGCACCAGCATCAGCCTCTCTGCCCCCAGCATCAGCTTCTCTGCCCCCAGCATCAGCCTCTCTCCTCCCAGCATCAGCCTCTCTCCTCCCAGCATCAGCCTCTCTCATCCTAGCATCAGCCTCTCTCCTCCCAGCATCAGCCTCTCCTCTCTGTCCCCAGCATCAGCCTCTCTCCTCCCAGCCTTCCCCAGCATCAGCCTCTCTCCTCCCAGCCTCCCTCCTCCCACCCTCCCCCAGCATCAGCCTCCCCCAGCATCAGCCTCTCTTCTCTCAGCCTACCTCTCCCAGCCTCCCTCCTCCCAGCCTCCCTCAGCATCAGCCTCCCTCTCCCAGCCTCCCCAAGCATCAGCCTCCACCAGCATCAGCCTCTCTCCTTCCAGCCTCCCCCAGCATCAGCCTCCGCCAGCATCAGCCTCTCTCCTTCCAGCCTCCTCCAGCATCAGCCTCCCTCTCCCAGCCTTCCCCAGGATCAGCCTCTCTCCTCCCAGCCTCCGTCCTCCCAGCCTTCCCCAGCATCAGCTTTCCCCTCCCAGCCTCCCTCAGCATCAGCCTTCCCCAGCATCAGCCTCTCTCCTCCCAGCCTCAGCCTCTCTCCTTCCAGCCTCCCCCAGCATCAGCCTCTCTCCTTCCAGCCTCCGTCAGCATCAGCCTCCCCTTCCCAGCCTTCCCCAGGATCAGCCTCTCTCCTCCCAGCCTCCTTCCTCCCAGCCTCCCCCTCCCAGCCTCCCTCAGCATCAGCCTTCCGCTCCCAGTCTCCCCCAGCATCAGCCTCCCCAAGCATCAGCCTCCACCAGCATCAGCCTCTCTCCTTCCAGCCTCCCCCAGCATCAGCCTCTCTCTTTCCAGCCTCCCTCAGCATCAGCCTCCCGTTCCCAGCCTTCCCCAGGATCAGCCTCTCTCCTCCCAGCCTCCTTCCTCCCAGCCTCCCCCTCCCAGCCTCCCTCAGCATCAGCCTTCCCCTCCCAGTCTCCCCCAGCATCAGCCTCCCCAAGCATCAGCCTCCACCAGCATCAGCCTCTCTCCTTCCAGCCTCCCCCAGCATCAGCCTCCCCAAGCATCAGCCTCCCCAAGCATCAGCCTCCACCAGCATCAGCCTCCCTCGTCCCAGCCTCCCCCAGCATCAGCCTCCCCCTCCCAGCCTCCCCCAGCATCAGCCTCTCTCCTCCCAGCATCAGCCTCTCTCCTCCCAGCATCAGCCTCTCTCATCCCAGCATCAGCCTCTCTCCTCCCAGCATCAGCCTCTCCTCTCTGTCCCCAGCATCAGCCTCTCTCCTCCCAGCCTTCCCCAGCATCAGCCTCTCTCCTCCCAGCCTCCCCCAGCATCAGCCTCCCCCAGCATCAGCCTCTCTTCTTCCAGCCTCCCCCAGCATCAGCCTCTCTCCTTCCAGCCTCCCCCAGCATCAGCCTCCCTCTCCCAGCCTTCCCCAGGATCAGCCTCTCTCCTCCCAGCCTCCGTCCTCCCAGCCTTCCCCAGCATCAGCTTTCCCCTCCCAGCCTCCCTCAGCATCAGCCTTCCCCAGCATCAGTCTCTCTCCTCCCAGCCTCAGCCTCTCTCCTTTCAGCCTCCCCCAGCATCAGCCTCTGTCCTTCCAGCCTCCCTCAGCATCAGCCTCCCCTTCCCAGCCTTCCCCAGGATCAGCCTCTCTCCTCCCAGCCTCCTTCCTCCCAGCCTCCCCCTCCCAGCCTCCTTCAGCATCAGCCTTCCCCTCCCAGTCTCCCCCAGCATCAGCCTCCCCCTCCCAGCCTTCCCCATGATCAGCCTCTCTGCTCCCAGCCTCCTCCAGCACGCCGTGCTCCTCTGCCGACACTCACACACCCGATCGCATCCACTCACACACACCCGATCGCATCCACTCACACACACCCGATCGCATCCACTCACACACACCCGATCGCATCCACTCACACACACCCGATCGCATCCACTCACACACACCCGATCGCATCCACTCACACACACAGACCCGATCGCATCCACTCACACACACCCGATCGCATCCACTCACACACACCCGATCGCATCCACTCACCCAACCCGATCGCATCCACTCACACACACCCGATCGCATCCACTCACACACACCCGATCGCATCCACTCACACACACCCGATCGCATCCACTCACACACACCCGATCGCATCCACTCACACACACCCGATCGCATCCACTCACACACACCCGATCGCATCCACTCACACACACCCGATCGCATCCACTCACACACACCCGATCGCATACACTCACACACACAGACCCGATCGCATCCACTCACACACACCCGATCGCATCCACTCACACACACCCGATCGCATCCACTCACACACACCCGATCGCATACACTCACACACACAGACACTGACGATATCGCACATACGCGCTCACACTCACAACATCCGGAGATACCACATGCCTCTGGCCATGTGATCCTCCGTCAGGTCCTGGAAGGTCACAACAGCACAGTATCGAGGCCGAGAAGCAAGCGATATCGCCGGATCCTGTGAGGGGCACTTTGCACACTGCGACATCGCAGGTGCGATGTCGGTGGGGTCAAATTGAAAGTGACGCACATCCGGCATCGCATGCGACATCGCAGTGTGTAAAGCCTAGATGATACGATGAACGAGCGCAAAAGCGTCGTAATCGTATCATCGGTGCAGTGTCGGCTTAATTCATAATTACGCTGACGCGACGGTCCGATGTTGTTCCTCGCTCCTGCGGCCGCACACATAGCTGTGTGTGAAGCCGCAGGAGCGAGGAACGTCTCCTACCGGCCTCACTGCGGCTTCCGTAGGATATGGGGAAGGAAGGAGGTGGGCAGGATGTTTACATCCTGCTCATCTCCGCCCCTCCGCTCCGATTGGCCGCCTGCCGTGTGACATCGCATTGACGCCGCACGACCCGCCCCCTTAACAAGGAGGCGGGTCGCCGACCACAGGGACGTCGCACGGCAGGTGAGTGTGTGTGTGAAGCTGGCGTAGCGATAATTTTCGCTACGCCAGCTATCACCACATATCGCTGCTGCGACGGGGGCGGGGACTATCTCACTCGGCATCGCAGCATCGGCCTGCGATGTCGCAGTGTGCAAAGTGCCCCTGAGTGTGTGGATGCGATGTGAGGTGTGTGTGAGGTGTGTGTGAGAGTGAGTGTGATCTGATGTGTGTGTATGTTTGTGTGTGTGCTGTTATGTGTGTGCGTGTGGATCTTCCGCCGGTTACCAACGTATCCACACCACTCCCGTGCGAGCGGGGGCCGGGGGGGGGGGGGTGGGGGTGGGGGGGAAGTACAGTACTCACCTCCGTGACAGCCGTGTCAGTTCGGGGAATGCGCGGGGGGAGGGAGGGGGCGGGGCCAGAGCTAGCGTGCATTGCGTGAGGGGGGCGGGGCGTGGCGTGGCCGAATTGCCAATGCCTGCAGGGTGCCGGGGCGAGAGGCCAATCTGTGGGGGAAGCGGAGCCTGGGCAAGCGGCTGGCCAATCCATGTGGGGGCGCAGCCTGGGCGAGCGGCCAATCCGTGTGGGGGGGCGGGGCCATGGCGAGCCCAGCGGCCAATCAGCTTTGTGTCACCGTAAGGACACAATTTTGGAGCATGACAGACAGACAGATAGACAGACAGACAGACAGACAGACAGAATAAGGCAATTATATATATAGATAGATACAGGAGATGTCCAGGTTATACCAGCTGTATATATATAATTATATACAGAGGATGCCCAGGTTATACCAGCTGTACATATATAATTATATACAGGAGATGCCCAGGTTATACCAGCTGTGCATATATAATTATATACAGGAGATGCCCAGGTTATACTAGCTGTACATATATAATTATATACAGAAGATGCCAAGGTTATACCAGCTGTACATATATAATTATATACAAGAGATGCCCAGGTTATACCAGCTGTGCATATATAATTATATCCAGGAGATGCCCAGGTTATACCAGCTGTACATATATAATTATATACAGGAGATGCCCAGGTTATACCAGCTGTACATATATAATTATATACAGGAGATGCCCAGGTTATACGAGCTGTACATATATAATTATATACAGGAGATGCCTGGGTTATAGCAGCTGTACATATATAATTATATACAGGAGATGCCCAGGTTATAGCAGTTGTGCATATATAATTATATACAGGAGATGCCCAGGTTATACCAGCTGTACATATATAATTATATACAGGTGATGCCCAGGTAAATACCAGCTGTACATATATAATTATATACAGAAGATGCCCAGGTTATACCAGCTGTACATATATAATTATATACAGAAGATACCCTTTTTATAGCAGCTGTACATATATAATTATACAGGAGATGCCCAGGTTATAGCAGCTGTAAATATATAATTATACAGGAGATGCCCAGGTTATACCAGCTGTACATATATAATTATATACAGAAGATGCCCAGGTTATACCAGCTGTACATATATATAATTATATACAGAAGATGCCCAGGTTATACCAGCTGTACATATATAATTATATACAGGAGATGCCCAGGTTATAGCAGCTGTACATATATAATTATATACAGAAGATGCCCAGGTTATAGCAGCTGTACATATATAATTATATACAGGAGATGCCCAGGTTATACCAGCTGTACATATATAATTATATACAGGAGATGCCTAGGTTATACCAGCTGTACATATATAATTATATACAGGAGATGTCCAGGTTATACCAGCTGTACATATATAATTATATACAGGAGATGCCCAGGTTATACCAGCTGTACATATATAATTATATACAAGAGATGCCCAGGTTATACCAGCTGTACATATATAATTATATACAGGAGATGCCCAGGTTATACCAGCTGTACATATATAATTATATACAGGAGATGCCCAGGTTATACCAGCTGTGCATATATAATTATATACAGAAGATGCCCAGGTTATACCAGCTGTACATATATAATTATATACAGGAGATGCCCAGGTTATACCAGCTGTACATATATAATTATATACAGAAGATACCCTTATTATAGCAGCTGTACATATATAATTATATACAGGAGATGCCCAGGTTATACCAGCTGTACATATATAATTATATACAGGAGATGCCCAGATTATACCAGCTGTACATATATAATTATATACAGAAGATACCCAGGTTATACCAGCTGTACATATATAATTATATACAGGAGATGCCCAGGTTATACCAGCTGTACATATATAATTATATACAGAAGATACCCTTATTATAGCAGCTGTACATATATAATTATATACAGGAGATGCCCAGGTTATACCAGCTGTACATATATAATTATATACAGGAGATGCCCAGGTTATACCAGCTGTACATATATAATTATATACAGGAGATGCCCAGGTTATACCAGCTATACATATATAATTATATACAGGAGATACCCAGGTTATACCAGCTGTACATATATAATTATATACAGGAGATACCCAGGTTATACCAGCTGTAAATATATAATTATATACAGGAGATGGCCAGGTTATAGCAGCTGTACATATATAATTATATACAGGAGATGTCCAGGTTATAGCAGCTGTACATATATAATTATATACAGGAGATGGCCAGGTTATAGCAGCTGTACATATATAATTATATACAGGAGATGGCCAGGTTATAGCAGCTGTACATACCGTATATAATTTTATAGAAGAGATGCCGTTGTTATGACAATATGTCTTATGTAGAAGGGAATCCCCATAGAGGTTGATTATTTTTTTGGTGGTCCTTTTCTCCGTCCCCGCTGCTCTTGTATTTGCCTTGGTCCCTCTTGTCTACAAGTCTTGTACAGTCTTAGCAGCGCTGCCTTCAGCTCTTGGTTCCTCAGACTATACACTAAAGGGTTTACCAGTGGAGTAACCAGAGTATAAAACACTGACACGACCCTGTCCGCGGTGTGGTAGTAACTAGTAGTTGGTCTAAAGTAGTTAAAGACAAGGGTCCCGTAGAAAATGAAGACGACTGTGAGGTGGGAAGAACAAGTGGAGAAAGCTTTAAATCTCCTCTCCTTGCCTCTGATCTTCAGGATGGTGGAGAACACGGTGACGTAAGGAATGAACGTCATAAACAGAGAACTGAGTCCAAGAAGCCCCCCGAGGATGAAGATGGACATCAGGTTGACAAATGTATCAGTGCAGGAAATCTGCAACAACTTGGAAACGTCACAGAAGAAACTCCAGACAATATTCGAGGCGCAGAAGGTCAATCTCAAGGTGAAGATTGTATGTGTCAATGAATAGACCAGGCCGAGCATCCAAACTGCCACCGCCAGGTGGACACATGTCTTCCACCCCATGACCTGGATGTAATGCAGAGGTTTACAGATGGCAATGTATCGGTCATAAGACATCACCGCCAACAGGAGAATCTCACAAGTAGCAAAAAAGATGAAGAAGAAGACTTGGCTCATGCAGGCCGCTACAGAAATCGTCTTATCATTAGTGCTCAAGTCATAAAGCAAACGCGGAGACGTGAGGGAAGAGCAACCCATATCCAAACAGGCCAGGTTCCCAAGGAAGAAGTACATGGGGCTATGGAGGTGGGAGTCCACGACTACCAGGAGAATGATCAGAAGATTAGTTACGAGGGTCAAGAGATAGACATGGAAGAAGAGAAGGAAGAGAAGGAGCTGGAGACTCGGGACATCAGACATCCCCAACAAGTACAATTCAGACCAAAGGGTTTGGTTTCTCATCACAATGTGAGCAGATGGAGCAACGTACAGGAGACGATATGAGAGAAGACGTCATGAAATGAGAAATGAAAGAAGATTACTGGAGAAGACTAAAGATTTCACCAAAAAGTTGCAACATTTCAGGGCTTTTTTGCTAGCATTCCTCTCCATTGAGTTTAATGGAGGAAAATCTGGTTTTCCATTCCCTACTTTAGCTTCTTAAGACATTGACAATGGCAAAAAGTGTAGACTATGAATATATACTCGAGGAAGACACTATAAGAAACGGTAGCTGTGTGGATTTCTGTCCTGCTCCCCTGCATGGCTGTCTTCTCTGTGACGCCAGTGTCGAGCCCACAATATATTTTACTGCTACAAATGCTCCTGAGATTAGTTGTAGCTCAGAAGAAATAATTAATTCCTCCCCTGGAGTAATCAAAGCCAAGAATGATGGATGTAACAGGTTTGTCCACCTGTTATCTTTAAAGAATATTAAAGGGTTATTCCCTCAATCGCATTATTTTTCACAAAGCAGAGTTAATTTTAATATACAAACTCAACATAAAGTTTCTGCCTTGTACCTTTGTCTTTTTTCATCTCTGTTTGCCCCTCGGTGCGTTCAACATCATATACTTGAATGTGTGGTCTTCTTCTTATCTGCTAAAACTACATTTCTGAGCACCACTTGCTTCTCCCCAGTGCTGCATATCCCTCCCCTCTCTATTATACTACATGGAAGGCAATGTGGAGGCATTATACTACATGGAAGGCAATGTGGGGTGCATTACACTGCATGGAAGGCAATATGGGGGTATTTAACTACATGGAAGGCAATGTGGGGTGCATTATACTATATGGAAGACAATGTGGGGGCATTATACTACATGTAAGGCAATGTGGAGGCATTATACTACATGTAAGGCAATGTGGAGGCATTATACTATATGGAAGACAATGTGGAGGCATTATACTACATGGAAGACAATGTGGGGGCATTATACTACATGGAAGGCAATGTGGGGGCATTATAATACATGGAAGGCAATGTGGAGGCATTATACTATATGGTAGACAATGTGGGGGCATTATACTACATGTAAGGCAATGTGGAGGCATTATACTACATGTAAGGCAATGTGGAGGCATTATACTATATGGAAGACAATGTGGAGGCATTATACTACATGGAAGGCAATGTGGGGGCATTATAATACATGGAAGACAATGTGGAGGCATTATACTATATGGTAGACAATGTGGGGGCATTATACTACATGGAAGACAATGTGGGGGCATTATACTACATGGAAGGCAATGTGGAGGCATTATACTACATGGAAGGTAAAGTGGGGTGCATTATACTACATGAAAGCAATTTTGGGGTGCATTATACTGCATGGAAGGCAATATGGGGGTATTTACATGAAAGGCAATGTGGGGTGCATTGTACTATATAGAAGACAATGTGGGGACATTATAATACATGGAAGGTAATGTGGGGGCATTATACTATGTGGAAAACAATGTTTAATGCATTATAATACAGTGAGAAACACTGCCGCTTTTGCAAAGTTTTCCCTCCAACAAAGAATGGAGAGGTCTGTAATTTTTATCATCGGTAACTTCAACTGTGACAGACGGAATCCCCCCAAATCACATTGTATGATTTTTAAATAATTATTTAGCATTTTATTGCATGGAAAAGGTATTTGATCACCGACCAACCAGGAAGAGTTCTGCCTCTCACAGACCTGTTATTTTTTCTTTAAGACGCTCCTACGCTGCACTCGTTACCTGTATTAATTGCACCTGTTTGGACTCATTACCTGTATAAAAGACACCTGTCCACACACTCAATCACACTCCAACCTCTCCACCATGGCCAAGACCAAAGAGCTGTCTAACAATACCAGGGACAAAACTACAGACCTGCACAAGCTGCGATGGGCTAGAGGACAATAGGCAAGCAGCTTGGTGAGAAGGCAACAACTATTGGCATAATTATTAGAAAATGGAAGAAAGACAAGATGACTGTCAATATTACTTGGTCTGGGTCTCCATGCAAGATCTCACCTTGTGGGGTACGCATGATTCTGAGAAAAATCAGGAATCAGATCAGAACTACACCGTAGGACCTGGTCAATGACCTGAAGAGAGCTGGAACCACAGTCTCAAATATTACAGTTATAACACACTACACCATCATTGATTAAAATCCTGCAAGGCACGCAAGGTCCCCCTGCTCACGCCAGCACATGTCCAGGCCCATTTGAAGTTCACTAATGACCATCTGGATGATCCATAAGAGGCATGGGAGAAGGTCATGTGGACAGATGAGACCAAAATAGAATTTTTTGGTATCAACTCCACTCATTATGTTTGGAGGAAGAAGGAGGATGAGTTAAACCTCAAGAACACCATCCCAACTGTGAAGTATGATGATGGAAACATCATAATTCGGGGGTACTATTTTGCAAAGGGGACAGGACAACTGCACCATAGTGAAGGGAGGATGGTTGGGGGTCATGTATTGTGAGATTTTGGCCAACAACCTCCTTCCCTCATTAAGAGCATTGAAGATGGGTCGTGGCTGGGTCTTAAGGGGGCTTTACACGCTACGATATCGTTAATGTTTTATCGTTGGGGTCACGTTGTTAGTGACGCACATCCGGCGTCATTAACAATATCGCAGTGTGTAATACTTACCAGCGACCTTAGGCGACCTCAAAAATGGTGAAAATCGTTCACCATGGAGAGGTCGTCCCAAACTCAAAAATCGGTAAGGGTTGTTTAGCGTTGTGATTCATCGCTCATGCGGCAGCACACATCGCTATGTGTGACACCGCGTGAGCGAGGAACGTCTCCTTACCTGCCGCCGGCCCCAATGCGGAAGGAAGAGGTGGGCGGGATGTTTACATCACGCTCGGCTCCGCCCCTCCGCTTTGATTGGCCGGCCGCTGTGTGACGTTGCGGTGACGTCGCTGTGATGCTGAACGTCCCTCCCCCTTGAAGGAGGGATTGTTCGGCAGTCACAGCGCCGCCGCCGACCAGGTAAGTATGTGTGACGCTGCGTAGCGATAATGTTCGCTACGGCAGCGATCACAAACAATCGCATGCGCGACGGGGGCGGGTACTTACACGGTCGCTATCGCTACAAATTGCTAGCGATATCGCTACCGTGTAAAGCCCCCTTTACAGCATGACAAGGATCCGAAACAAACAATCAGGACAACCAAAGAGTGGCTCCGTAAGAAGCATTTCAAGGTCCTGCAGGGGCCTAACAAGTCTCCAGACCTGAGCCTAGATAATAAATCTTTGGAGGGAGATGAAACTCAATGTTGCCCAGTGACAGCCCCGAAACCTGAAAGATCTGGAGAAGATCTGTATAGAAAAGTCACCACAATCCCTCCTGCAGTGTGTGCAAACCTGGTCAAGAACCACAGGAAACGTCCAACCTCTGTAACTGCGAACAAAGGTTTCTACCAAATATTAAATTCTGTTTTTCTATCAAATACTTATTTCATGCATTAAAATGCAAATTAGTTAGTTACAAATCATACAATGGGATTTTCTAGATTTTTTTGGGGGGGGGGAGGATTCTGTCTGTCACAATTGAAGTAAAGAAAAAGTTATAGACCTCTCCATCCTTTGTAGGAGGGAAAACTTGCAAAATCGGCAGTGGATCAAATGCTTATTTTCCCCACTTTTTATATGTAAAACAGCTGGTAGATGGCATGGCACTATGGCACAATACATACGGTAAAGAAGTATATGTAAAACATTCAGTATAGGACTGAAGTTATCTCTATATATTGTTTTCGTCTTAAGTAATGCATACTGTATGAAGAGATATAGATCCATTAGGTAACAAATTATGACCAAATGCTTAGTAGAATAAAAAGATTTTACCGTTAGAAATCTAGAACATCCTTGAAGCATGAAGGTAGCAATACAGTAATATTAAGTAATGTAGTTGTAACGATTTCCCTTGTTGTGGTGCAATCCCTGGTCCCCAACGCATGTTTCGTCGCTGTGCCTTTTTCTGGGGCAGTGGCACCACACCATAACACGTGTCTTTAAATACCGCTACGGGACCAATGAGCAGTGTCAATATACAGTATATGTATGAGGGACAGCTAGGAGAGAGACTAGCAATGATTGGTGCCTGCACAGCTTACATAGCAGTCACTGGGCGCTTCAGATCAGCGTCATGATTATGGGACCCAGAGACCATGACCCCCCCACAACACATATAATCATATAAAGCTAAATACATGATAATGTGTATCAAAATGCATGGATATGTGTGAAAGTGTATAAGTAAATAAGATACTAAAAAAAGGATTGCGAAAAATGTGCAAAGTGTGTAGATAAATGGAATGAAGGTAAGTATAAAAAACACTTAAATTCATAATTTCCACTCACTGTACATAATGAGAAGTGAAAGTAACTATTGAAAACTCTTGAGATGCAACCTACATATAGTATAAGTTAAAACACACATAAAATAAAAAGAAAATATCCAAATCATATACTGTCACACAGTTTTGTACAAACTTCGGCCACTGTCATGGCGGTGTTGGTCTCTGTTCAGAATGCAGGATCTAACTCTCTGCACGATGGTTTCTCTAGTGTCTGGGATCAACAGAAGGAGACTCAGGTGTCTACCTGGTGTGTGCTGATTCATAGGCAGGCTAGCAAGAGTTAATCTTTGCTGGTTTGCTTGCTCCTTTAATCACATGTTGTGTGGACAACTTTCACATCTGCTCCCCTCCTATTTATGGTGGTTGAATCCTTCTACCCATGTCAGCTATAGCTTCTATGTTGGTCTGTGAGGTGTGGTGTCCCAGACTCTCTGGTGAGAGTTGTGCTTAAGTTGTGCCTATTGCTTGCAGTGGTTGTGGAGTTTACTCCTGTTATTTTGTAGCTTCCTTCCAGATCTTTTCCCTCCAGAATCTCTTAATGTCTTTACCTTTGTGTGTGCATGCTGTGTGACAGAGTTTTAGTTTTCCCTTGTCTGTCTTAATCTTTAGTTTTCAACACACTCCTGTCCCTCCTTGGGGGGAAGAAGAGGGGGAATCGAATCAGGACTGGTCAGCAGCAGGGCTAGGATGGAAAATCAGGCTTCACCACCATCAAAAGTATCCCTGAGATTAGGGATAGCATAGGGCCTCCTAGCTTGAGGGTCAGCTTAGAAGCCCTGGTTCCCCGCTATCCCATAGTCATCGTGACATATATATTGTAGCTCTTGCATACAGCATGTTAACATGGTAATACGGGTATCTAAAATAGGAGATAAAAAAAAATGTTGCAAAACTTATAAGTATACAAAAAATAGCAATAAAAAATTATGCTGATAATATAAGTCTATAAGTAAAGATATATAAAAGGAGAGGGAACAAATTTCCTGCTAGATCTCAACAGTCAATATCCAATATTGGTATGCTTTACGTAAGAGATAAGGCAATATATATATATATATATACACACACACACAAGTGCCTTGCAAAAGTATTTGGCTCCCCTTGAATTTGTCAACCTTTACCCACATTTCAGGCTTGAAACATGAAAAGAAATGTAAATGTTATGATGAAGAATCAACAACAAGTGGGACACAATTGTGAAGTTGAACGAAATTTATTGTTTATTTTTAACATGTTTAAAAGAATAAATAACTGAAAATTGGGGCGTGCAATATTATTCATCCCCTTTAAGTTAATACTTTGTAGCGCCACCTTTTCCTGCGATTACAGCTGCAGTCGCTTGGGGTATGTCTCTATCAGAGCGTTTGTGAACAGCAGTTTTCAGCTCTTTCCACAGATTCTCGATTGGATTCAGGTCTGGACTGTGACTTGGCCATTCTAACACCTGGATACGTTTATTTGTGAACCATTCCATTGTAGATTTTGCTTTATGTTTGGGATCATTGTCTTATTGGAAGACAAATCTCCGCCCCAGTCTCAGGTCTTTTACAGACTCCAACATCTCGGTCACCATCACTGTACTGCAGTTTCCTATGCAGAGCGCTTCAGTGGTAATTAGTTTGTCATGAACTGCTGCACTCTTCATAGGCAGTGACTGAGATGACACAGCTCTCAATATGATACAATTAACTTTGACATCTCGATCGCACAGCAACCAAAACCAAATTATTTTCCACTGCTACGCTCTGCATAGGCAGCAACTGAGATGACAAAGACTGCACTGTGCTCTCCAGCAGCCCCACACACTTGTAATTTTTGAGAGGAACGAAAAAGACCTGCTGAACAAATGGTCACCAATTTAATATAGGTAATCCTGTAAGAAAAGACTAATATATTAAACTTTTATGTTGTTACATACTTTTGACTAGCTTTGGGGCAAAGGCAATAAAACAGTTAGAGAAAAAAAAACAGAAACAAAAAACAATGTTAAAAAAGATATTAATGTATAACTTTTTGTTTTCATGTTGAAATTCAGCAAAAGGTAGAAAATACCCAGAGGGTGAAAGAGCAAACTGGGGGATAAGGGTTCAATAATGGAAGGTTGGAAGGGATTACAGGATATGGGGCGCAGATTACTTGCCTTGCCCCACGTACTGGTAGCCCACATTACTTCGCTGGGCTCAGAGGTGCCTCATTTTAAAATGTCTGGAAAAAGAATCTGGCGTTGGACGGGGTAATGTAAAATAAAACATCCTGCGCCAGGTCATCTGACGGTAGGTAAACGTCTGACCGTGTGTGTGTTGCCTGTCACATGTGTCTTTGTAGAGATCTGCAGGTGATCGGATGCAACAGCGCAGATAATGGGGAGTCAGCGGTAACTGAACCAACAACTGTTTATTAACTATATACAAAGTAAGGATTATGAGAGATAACATATGACACAAGTAACAGTGGTAAAGCAGAGTAGTTCACATAGGATAAATCAGCAACACAGAGATTTGGAATACAAACAGTATTATTTACACGGTATTACTTCTATTACTACCGTAGTGGTCACCGTTGGCATCATTGTACTCTAGCTAGCAAGGAGACTCACTGCCACTCTATTAGTTACTGTAGTCTACTTAACAATATCATACAGTGTACAGGCCCTAGCAGAGTCAAAGACGTTATTTACTAGGCCGCTGTCCAAATCGGGGGGTTTCCTCACACACTCTACATGCTGTCTGCTCCACTGTCTGAAGTGCGGTCTAGATACCCACTCAGTACTTATCTCTGCACAGGAAGCAACAGCCCGGCTCTGGATCTTGACCGGCATAGGCTGCTTTCACACCTCCGGTTTCTGCAATGCGGTACAATAAGGCACTTTGCAGGAAAATCGCAACCGTTTTTTTTGCTACCGGTTGCGATTTTCCTGCATAGACTTTAATTAGTGCCGCATTGTGCCGCATGGCCTTGCGTTCCGTCCGTTTTTTGCCGCATGCGGCAGATTTAGCCGATGCGGCGGCCGGATGGAACGTTGCCTAGCACGTTTTTTCGTGCGGCAAAAAAAACCGCATCGCGCCACATTCGGCCGATGTGGCGCATTTTTCAATGCATGCCTATGGCGGCCGGATGCGGCGCAATGCGGCAATAACCGCATCCGGCCGCCGCATGCGTTTTTTGCCACTGCGCATGCTCAGTAGCATGCCGCAAGCGGCAAAAACCGGACTGGCCGCAAAGGAAAAACTTATGCAAAGGATGCGGTGTTTTCACCGCATCCGTTGCATAGCTTGCACAGCCGGATTGAGCCGCAGAGCTCAAGCCGGATGTGTGAAAGCAGCCATAGTCTTCAGATCAACCACAAAGTCTGGGCTCTGGACCTTGACCAGCGTAGTCTGTGGCTCAACGATGAAGTCTGGGCTCTCAGGTACTTCTGGTGGCGTTGATTACGGTTCCTCTACTGGCATCACTTATGGTTCTTCTACTGGCATCATTTACTGTTCTTCTGCTGGCGTTACTTACGGTTCCTCTACTGGCATCACTTATGGTTCTTCTACTGGTGTCACTTACTATTCTTCTATTGGTGTCACTTACGGTTCCTCTAGAGGCATCACTTATGGTTTCTCTGCTGGCGTCACTTACAGTTCCTCTACTGGCGTTGTGCCGCCCACGTGCCAGCAGCCGGCGCTGCTCGGATCCAGACCCGCTGCGTGGCTCGAGGGATCGTCTGCACCCGGGGGTCACGCGGACACGCCGAATGAAAAGGGGGACGTAGTTGTATGGCCTTGACCGTATTCGATTCGTGACATCACCCACGATGTGTGGTGAAGTGGGACACCACCGCTGCTGTTGTGGGACACCCGGGGGAGATGTAATGGCAGCCGGATGTTAACCCCTCCGTGGGTAGGGATGGTTGCCCCAGGGCCCAGTGTCTCTGTGCGGGTATGGCGATGGCAGGGGCTTGCGCGCCCGGACACACCAGGGGATGTTTGGTTACTCACAAGCAAATGAATCACACGAGTCTTTTGGTAAACCAAGGTGCTGGTGGCCGGCCGCCGCGGCCAGTTGTACTCTGGTCCCCCACCCGAGCTGGTGGTCACCGTCTTTTCCTCTGCACTAGTTGTGGTTGTGTGTTTGGACTTCCCGGTATGGAACACGGGACTCTGCTCCCGGCTTTCTGTGTGCCTGAGGAGCCATGCCCGCTGACGCTGACCCGTGGGATCTATGGGCCCTGGCGGTTGCTCTATCCCTCTTTGTGGGTGGTTTTCTGCTTCTGGGACTTTGGTTGGGACAGGACCTTAGGACCTATAATCCTGCCCTCAATCGGTTAATTAGCTAGGCCGTTGGTTCCGGTCTTGTTTTCAGGGTCCGAGTACCCCCTGTGCACGGTTTCCGGTCGGGTCTCCGGTGTCTGTACCGGCGGGCTCCAACCCTGCTCCGGTCCTCCTCGGATTTGCCGAGCAGTCTTCCCGTCTCCTGCTGACGGAGACCACCGTCTGCCACCTAGCCAAGGTACCAGGGCTCCGACCCTGGCACCGTTCAACTTGAACTTCTCCTCCACTAGAGCTACACCTAGCTCCAGCCCACACTCCTCTCAACTTGAACTACAGAATTTTTCTTTCTACTTTGCCTGTCTTGCCCTGAGGGGGGTAACTAGGGTTTCAGGTTGGCTGTATGTAACCTAGGTGAGGGATGGTGTTATAAGGGGGCCTATTGTGTGACTACCTGGTTTTGCCAGGGCGTCACAGCGTCACTTCTAGTTCTTCTATTGGCATCACTTATAGTTCCTCTACTGGTTCTACTATTGACGTCAGTTATGGCTCTGTTCCAGGCGCAGTTTTCAGGCTTTTACTAGTATGGGTCTTTATCTCAGCTAAGGTCACCGATATTTCTCTCAGCTCAGGTCTTTGAGGGGATCTGGCTGCTCTTGGACCCTTCAGTGACAATGGGGCTATAAGCCCACTTCACTGACACCTGTCCTTACTGATGAGGGTTCTGGTGCTAACCCCTCTTTTCGGACTTTTCCTGCCTTTTACATTTAGTACCTGCATCATAGCTGTCACCTGACCCAGTGTCTCTTCTTATTCCTTGCCCAGAGGCAACACAGTCTATTCTTTAGTTCCTGTTTCTAATATTCCTGGCAATGGTTCTTGTTTTACCGTTTTTGGCCAGAAGATGGCAACACTTTCTTGCAAATGTTTCTGCATCCCCTTACATCTTCTCAGACACATCTTGGGAACATTTGGTTCTCGTTCATATTCAAAAGTTTCCTTACCGTGATTTTCAGGTCCAAGAATCTGAGCAGGTTCCTGTCACTAATGTCTCATGATCCCACTCTAAACTGTGGCTCACAATGTCCCCGCAGACCCTCCTATGCGGTCTGTCTACCAGTTCCCATATAGAATGCATGCAAATATCATGTCAATACTAATAAACATAATGTCTACACTTCTTTATCAGCGAAAAAACTCCAACATATTAAAAATGTATTAAGATGACAAAATAAAGTATCACCACTCTTGCAAGCAATGATCTATAATAGAAGCTCCAATGGTATTCCCGGTCATTGCTAACAAGCACTCATCGGTAGGAGCAATGATGCCAATAATTTGGTACAGGCCGCTGCAGCCTGGGATTAAATAGCTAAACATAAATTAGGATAACTAATGGCTTTGGTTGGTAATACTGATTTATGAAGAAGATGTGAAGGTAAGCAGAAATGGAGGTAAGGGGTTTATCAGGATAAAACAAGCTTCACAATTCTATGATTCTGCACTGGACCAGCACCTTCCTCAGGCCAAATTACACTAACTGCTTTAAACACTAAAATCCTACATCTTATATCTCAATGAATGAAATATTCCAGGCGCAAATCTTTATTCATTACATAGTGGAATGCGCTGAGAACAATAAAACATTCAAATGATCAATGTAAATCAAAATTAACATCCCATGGAGGTCTGGATTAGGAATGATACTCACAATCAAAGTGGAAAATGAAATTACAGGCTGATCCAACCTCAGTAGAAATGCCTCAAGACAAAGAAATGAGGCTCATTAGTGTGTGTGGCCTCCACATGGGCGTATGACCTCCCTACAACGCCTGGGCATGCTCCTGAAGAGGCGGCAGATGTTCTACTGAGGGATCTCCTCCCAGGCCTGGATTAAAGCATCAGTCAACTCCTGGACAGTCTGTGGTGCAATGTGGCATTGGTGCATGGAACGAGACATGATATCCCAGATGTGCTTGATTGGATTTAGGTCTGAGGAACGGGAGGCCAGTCCATAGCATCAATGCCTTCATCATGCAGGAAGTGCTGACACACTTAAGCCACATGAGGCCTAGCATTCTCATACATCAGAAGGAACCCAGAGTCCACTGCACCTGTATATGGTTTCACAATGGGTCTGAGGATCTCATCCTGGTACCTAATCGCAGTCGGGGTACCTCTGCTGTGCAGCCCTCCAAAAAAATGTCTCCCCACACCATTAATGTCTCACTGCCAAACCAGTGATCCTGGAAGATGTTGCAGACAGCAGAACGTTCTCCATGGCATCTCCAGACTCTGTCACATGTGCTCAGCATGAACCTGCACGCAGACCTAAAGAGCACAGAGTGTCAATCTACCAGTCTTGGTGTTCTCTGGCAAATGCTAATTGTCCAGCACGGTTTCAGACAGTAAGCCCAACACCCACTTGTGAATGTCGGACCCTCATACCATGGAGTTTGTTTGAGCAGACACATGGATATTAGTGGCCTGCTGGAGATCATTTTGCAGGGCTCTGGTACTGCTCCTCATGTTCCTCCTTGAAGAAAAGAGGAGGTAGTGGTCCTGCTGCTGGGTTATTGTCCTCCTATGCCCCCCTCCATGTCTCCTGGTGTACTGATCTGCCCCCTGGTATCTCCTCCATGACCTGGACACTGTGCTGACAGACACAGCTAATCTTCTTGCCAGAGGTCACATTGATGTGCCATCCTGGATGAACTACACCCCCTGAGCAATGTCTATGGGTTGTAGACACCACCTCATGCTTGCTTCATACCTGGACAGGTTGATTTCACAGAAGTTTGATTGACTAAGTATTCCCTTTATTTTTTTGAGCAGTGTATATACAGTTGTGCTGAAAAGTTACATACCCCGGCAGATTTTTTACTTTCTTGGCCGTTTTTCAGAGAATAAGAATGATAACACACAATCTTTTTTGACTCATGGTTCGTGGTTGGGTGAAGCCATTTATTGTCAAACTACTGTGTTTTCTCTTTTTAAATCATAATGACAACCAAAAGCATCCAAATCTCCCTAATCAAAAGTTCTCATACCCTGGTGATTTTATCCTGATAACATGCACAGAAGTTGACACACATGGGTTTGAATGGCTAATAAAGGTAACATCCTCCCCTGTGACCTGTTTGCTTGCAATTAATGTGTGTGCATAAAAGTTGAGTGAGTTTCTGGGATCCAGACAGACTCTTGCATCTTTCATCCAGCCACTGAGGTTTCTGGATTGTGAGTCATGGGAAAGCAAAAGAATTGTCAATAGATCTATGGGAAAAGATAGTTTAACTGTGTAAAACAGGAAAGGGATACAACAAAAATATCCAAGGAATTGATAATGTCAGTCAGCAGTGTTCAAACTGTGATTAACAAATGGAAAATCAGGGGCTCTGTAAAAACCAAACTACAAGCAGGTAGACCAACAAAAATTTCGGCCACAACTGCCAGGAAAATTGTTCAGGATGGAAAGAAAAACCCACAAATAACATCAGCTGAAATACAGGACTCACTGAAAACTAGCTGTGTGGCTGTTTCAAGATGCACAATAAGAAGGCATGTGAAGAAAAATGGGCTGCATGGTCGAGTCTCCAGAAGAAAGCCATTACTGCACAAATGCCACAAAGTATCTCACCTACAATACACCAAACAGCACAGAGACAAGCCTCCAAACTTCTGGGGCAAGGTAATTTGGAGTGATGAGACCAAAATCAAACTTTTTATCCACAACCATAACCGTTACATTTGGAGAGATGTCAACAAGGCCTATGATGAAAGGAGCACCATTCCTACTGTTAAGCACGGAGGTGGATTGCTGATGATATGGGGATGTGAGAGCTACAAAGGCACAGGAAACTTGGTCAAAGTTAAAGGAAAGATGAATGCAGCATGTTATCAGCAAATACTGGAGGTAAATTTGCACTCATCAGCCCGAAAGCTGCGCATGGGACGCACTTGGGCATTCCAACATGACAACGACCAAAAAATCAAGGTCAAGTCGACCTGTCATTGGCTACAGCAGAGCAAAGTGAAGGTTCTGGAGTGGCCATCTCAGTCTCCTGACCTCAATATCATTGAGCTACTTTGGGGAGATCTCAACCGCACAGTTCATGCAAGAAAGCCCAGGAATTTACAGGAACAGGAGGCTGTTTGCCAAGAAGAATGGGCAGCTTTACCATCTGAGAAAATAAAGAGCCTCATCCACAACTACCACAAAAGACTTCAAGCAGTCAATGATGTTAGAGGGGGCAATACACGGTATTAAGAATTGGGGTATGTGACGTTTTGATCAGTGTCATTTGGATGTTTTTAATTGTCATTGTGACTTAAAAAGAGAAAAAATAGTAGTTTGACAATAAATGGCTTCACCCAACCACTAACCATGAGTGGAAAAAAAGATTTTGTGCTATCATTCATATTCTCTGAAAAAAAGGCCAAGAAAGCAAAACATCTGCCAGGGTATGTAAACTTTTAAGCACAACTGTACATGGTAATACAGGAAAAGGAGATGACCTCATGAGGATGTGTCAAAGGTCACAACACCACAGAAAAATAAGCATTTAAAAAAAAACATAGGTTGGATTAAAACCCAGGATTCTACCTTACACAGCTAATGATATCGCTAAGCCACATCCTGATGATATCACCGATGGTCATGTTTTCGCATGTATGGATGAATGGCTCTCTTCACAGAATCCTTCAAGTCTTTGTTTCTGATACTGTAGATCAGAGGATTCAGTAAAGGGTTAATGAGGGCATATGTCACGGACACCACCCTGTTAAGAGTAAAGAGGTTACTGGTGGTGGGCACAAAATAGATAAAGATAATGGACCCATAGAAAATAAACACCACAGTGAGGTGAGAGGTGCAGGTGGAGAAGGCCTTAAGCTTTCCATGATTGGTCCGGATCCTCAGAACGGCGCATAAGATGTGAATATAAGGAACAAAAGTAATGGCAAAAACCCCAATTCCGAAGCTTCCACCTACCACTAATAAGACCAGAATGTTTAGGAAAATGTCAGTACAAGAGATCTGGAACAAATGAGGAAGGTCACAGAAGAAGTTATGGATGATGTTTTGACCACAAAAGGTCAACCTGAGTGTGCATAATGTGTGAACCAGTGAATAGATGAACCCAAGAACCCAAACCCCAGAGGCCATCTGGGTACAAACTGCCCAGGACATGATCTGGGTGTAGCGCAGAGGGTGGCAGACCGCAACGTATCTGTCATAGGACATGGCCGACAGCAATGAGACCTCTGCACTGGCCAAGTAGATGAAAAAGAAGACTTGGGTTGTGCAGGCCGGTAAAGATATTAAGTGGTTATTGGTGACCAAGTCACGGAGCATTTTAGGAGCTGTCACTGTAGAGTAAGATATGTCTATAAAAGCCAAGTTTCCGAGAAAAAAGTACATTGGAGTGTGAAGCTGGGAGTCGGTAAAGACAAAAATGATGATTAAGACGTTTGTGATGACAGTCAAGGTATAGATAAGGAAGAAGACAATGAAAAGTAGATGGAAATTTTTTGGATGATCTGAGAGACTGATAAGGAGAAATCCAGTGACCTTAGTCAAATTCTTCATGGCTTTGGTCAAAGTCCTTCAGATGCATACAAACCTGAATTGCTTGGGTCAAAGAGACATTGGTAATTAACAAGAAGAACTTGAGGATACAAGAGGTCAGCACAGATGTCACCTGAAGGGTTCATATTGTTTAGGTGGAATTATTGATGCCTGATTGATATAGAGAAATCTTCACCTTCCCAGGAGACGTCAGGCTTGGAGTATTCCTACAGATCCTCAGAGCATTCATTATATTTTCTATTTTTGTGTTTTCACTTGAGATGTTTAATTATTTTCCAGGCAGTTTTAATTTGGTATTTTGTTTATAACTCACTGCCCATTCACATTGGATGGCTTTTGACTCAAAGGCTTTTCCTTCTGTGGATCTTCTATACAGCAGCAGCAAATCTAAATCCAAAAAGTGATCTTATCCACCAAAACGTGGATACTGTACTAAGTGTCAGCGATTGCAAGACACCAAAGGGTGTCTGCCGAGAATCTGAGAGGGTAACAAGTCCAGTGCCTAAGGACAGAGATCAGAATAGGGCTACAACAATCCAAGGAGGATGGAGTCCTGTTTCGACTGTCAGTAGCCAAGAAAAAGTGGTCCTGTGTTGTATTGTTATTGTTGAGTGTAACCTTAAAGTGAATGGAGTAGGCCTCATTATAGATTAGTAAGGAGAGGATGTTGGAAAGATGAGCATCAGGAAATCAGTAAGGTGAAGACCCTAAAAAAAGAATGTGTCGCCCCCACGTCAGCAGCCGGGCTGCTCGGACCCGGATCCAAGGTGGCTCGAGGGATCTCCGGACCCGGGGGTCGGGGTTGCGCGGCCACTCGGAATAAAGGGGGAATATTTACACGGGTATTGTGTTTGAAGTTCGTGACGCCACCCATGGTGTGTGGTAAGGTGGAGTACCACTGCTGCAGTTGGGAGTACCCGGTGGCGATGGTGTGGGCAGCCAAGTGTTTAACCCCTCCATGGGTATGGGGGATGCCCTGGGACTCGATGAAGGCGACGGGGAGGTGCCGTTGGGACGGTAAGGGTCAACTGTGTACTCACTCAGTCCAATAACGCTGACACCGATAACTGTGGTAAACCAAAATTCTTGACACCGCTGCTGCTGGGAGGGAGCACGCCTGGATCCCGTGCCCGCTGGTGTTGCCTGTTAGCCTGTGACCTTTGCCTTGGCACCTCGTCTTCTAGTTGGTCCCTTTAGTGTGAAACTAATCGGGTCCCGCTCACCAGTATGGCTAACTGGGTGAGCTTGCACTCAGGGTTCACGCTTGGGATTTTCTGGACCGTGTGAGTGGAAAGTCCTATCCCCCTCGTTGCGCTAGTACCCCGATTTTGGAGCGGATGGAGAATGGATCTTGAAGGCTCCGTCCTCGTTGGGTAAATTGCCAGGACGCCTGAAGCTCCTTCCTGACCTAGGGTCCACGTACCCTATCGTGCCCTGGCCCCTGCCCAGTGATGGCACAAGGCCGCCGGCTGTCCTCATTGACAGTCCGTGCCCTTTGTCATGATCCCCTGCGACCGGGGTCCAGCTCCTACCAGGTCCAGACCAACGTCTGCCATCTAGTAGTTCCAAGGAGCCCAGCTCCTCACCTCCTCTCACTTTCACGTCCAACACTACACTGTTCTGCGCCTGACACTCCTGATCTCCCCTTAACCAACCCCCCAAGTGGGCGACCCTATTCCACTCAGGTCGTCCACTGGTGTGTCTGGTGGCTGTGGTGCAGAGTGTTCCTAGGATTTTGATTAGCTTGTTCTTGGCAACACCAAAGGTCAGGAACCCGCAACCAAGGAGGAGGTGGATATTGTACAGGAGGGCAGATTGCACAATACCCTGTGACGACCTGATAGGCCAGGGCATCACAAGAGCATTGGGATAGTATTATTGGCTTTTGAAAACATTATATATAGGGATTAGCGGGTCCGGTTCAGTCCTTGAACTTGACCCCGGACCTGGAATCCCATAAAAGTCAATGGCTGTAAAATGGTAGTAGTAAGGTCTACAGGGGTTAAAAAGGAAGCAAAATGGGGGTACAACTAGGACAATCGCTCTGCAAAGAAATGTGGATACGGAAATGAGTTAAAGGGGTTCTGTCACCATAGCAATCATGGTTTCATATCAAGTAAATTAATAAACTAAACATTTTAAGAGTGCCCCGACAGAGACTGATTTTAGACTTCCTCCGCAGAGCAACAATTTAAAAAAAAACAAACCCTACAAAGCCTGATTCCACAGTTGACACACACAAAGTCAAAATTATAAGAGTGCCGCCACAGAGCCTTTTTTTTACAGTTCCTCCTACAGAGCCTAAATTTCAGTTCCAGTAGTTTACACTACAGTTGCAGCAGATAATAAGTTCATAGTTGGATTTGAAATCGAGCTGGCGATCCGCCATCTAGCCTTACCACAGCCAGTCCTAGCCCCTTTGCCTTTGGGCTCCTCCACGATGCTGTTGACGGAGTGTCCTGGGGTCTGAAGCAATTAGTTTAAAAAAATACATTGTTTTACGGCTGAATAATGCAGCTAGGAATAGGACTTAATTTCTGTTTTGTTTGTTGTCGCTTACGGGGGCCATGATTAAGAGGGGACCCAGTGAAAGACAAAGCAAAGAAACTGGAACTAAATGGAGCAAACTCACAGTACATGGAGATGTATGGATGTAGCACCTAGGTGCAGGGATTAAATACTCGTCGCCGGGTCTGGTGATGTCGGGTCTGGGGATATCACGGGGTGGCCCTTGTGCCCGGCTTCGTGGCCCCGAGGTGTACAATAAAGGAGGGGGTGGTGATAATGGAGGTTTAATTTCGTAATGCCACCTGCGGTACACAGCCAGGGAATTAGCCACCGCTGCTGTCTCTGTTCTCCGGGGCGGATGGTAGCAGCCGAGATGTTTCTGCTCCCCACAGGTGGAGCGGGCCCCGGAGAGGATGATTAGGGGAGTAGTAATGACGGGCGCCGAAGCACGGGGCGGCGGCACCGGCAAGAACAGTCTCTGTGGGTTCCAGGTGTTTTACTCACAGTTCTTTAGGTAACACGGTCGCTGCCGCCGAAGCACTGGCCACCACTGTGATGGGCCCAGCCAATCCCGAGCAATTTGAGATTACAGTCAGTGTTCCCACTGAGAGTCCGTTCTGGTCGGGGTCCCTCCAATCCCGGTGTGTGGAATGTGGATTGGGCTGTGGGTGTTTCCTGCACTCCCCGCAGACCCTGGAATCCCATGGTAGCTGAGCTACCTGCTCCAAGTTGCGGGTCCTTGGCGCTCCCAGAAGTGTGAGGTAAAAGAAGATTGGATCGAGGTCCCAGGTGTGTGTCTCACCCCAAGCTGTGCCCGGGGCTAACTGACTGTGTGAAGATGCGCCTTCCCTGTTCCCCAAGTGGTGCCCGCCCCCCAGGTGGTTGTCCTACTGACCAGGAAGTCCCATGCTTTATGATGGCCACCCCCCCAGCCTACCCTAGTGCATCCCCCCTGTTGGGAAAGCACCTATCTGTGTTTGTTGTGTGAATGTGAGAAACACCAGCGATTAACCTCTCCTTACCTGGGATGAGTACTACATCTTAAGGGAGATGCAGTACCCTGTGGTGACTGAGCCTCAGGGGCGTCACATGGACACAGTCTTCCACCCACACACCTATACATCCAAGATAGAGTTCCACCACAGAGCAACAATTTTCAAAAAGGCCCTTACAGAGCCTGTTTTTACAGTTTACCCACAGAGTACCCAGAACTCCTTTAAAATAAGATAGAAACGCTGCCTCCTGCTAATACGGAGCTTATCAGATGGCGGTGCTGGATGTTGTGGTGTGGTGAGGAACGATCCATCAGAGGAAGGTGTTTCATTTTTGTGCAAAACAGACATAGATTAACCATGTCCTCCCCCTGCAGCAGCTCCATCTCCACCACCAGAAGCAGCACCACTGCCATGTCCCCTATTTGATGCTTTCCACATTTTTTGAACTCCAAAAAAGTGAAATTATATGGCCTGTATACAGAGAGAGTGCCCATCAGATTATTACACTGCCTGTTTCGCAGTCCCACCACAGATACAAATTTAATCTGCAGTACCGTATACTATAGTTGTTGCAGTTAAATAGCTGTACAGAGCAATGTAGCAGAGCTGACATGCTCTCTCTGCTTCTCACTTTGCATAGACTGTGTCTGTACAGAGTGATGAAGCTGACATTGCTGTCCCTGTGGATTACGTCGCACTAAGGATTTTTTTTATAATAAAGATGGAGTCTCTAAATGTTTTTTTGTTTTATTTCTAATAAAAAAATGTTTTCTCTATATTGGATTTTTTTTTCTGTTTACTAGAAATTCATGGTGGCCACGTCTAATTTGGCGTGACGCCATGAATTTTGGGCTTAGTACCATCTGCGAATGCAAAGCTGGTATTAACCCCTTTATTACCCAGCGTGCCACTGCATTAGGGCCGTTGGACGAGCCGGGTAACGCGCCTGGAAATGGCGCTAAGAAACGATGTGCCATTTCCAGGGGCGGCTGTGGGCTGCCGAGAATCACAGCCCCCAGCCGCCTGGTTTTACCTGGCTGGCGATCAAAATACAGCGGGAGCTCATGCATTTTTTAAATTATTTTTTTAAATACATTTTTTAAATATATAAATAATGGGCTTTCCTGTATTTTGATTGCCAGCCAAGGTAAAGCCAGGCAGATGGGGGTGGCAGCCTGTAGCCGTCCCCTTTATCTGCGCTGAGAATCAAAAATACCGCAGAGTGCTATGTAATTTTTTTTTAACGATTTATTTTTACAGTACTGTGATGTCAGGGAACCACAAACCCTGCACAGAGAATGGGCGTCTGTGATTGACTGTTGGAGCAACCTGAAAAGAGAAAAAGTAATAATAATAAAGCGAAAAATAAAGTGAAAAAGTGAAATTTTGCATTGGTCTCTTAATTTTTGCCACGGCTGTATATTTATATATTATATAAAGCTGAGTGTATGTATGTATCTATGTATGTGTGTGTGTGTGTATGTGTGTATGTCCGCTAAAGGAATCCTCACCGTCGCATTTACAATCACAAAATTTTGCACAGACACCTAGTGTGACTCAGGGAATGTCATAGACTATGTTTTGATGGGAAAATGTAACCCCGCGCTTTACAGTTACTCTCCAAAAACCCTGCCTCCATTAAAGTCAATGGAGCTGCGAGCTACAGGTTATTAGTAGGAGCTGTAATTGGTTGCTATAGGAACCATATATGGGGAGATGGATAGAGAGAGGCAGAAAGAGACAGAGAGAGAGACAGAGGCAGACAGACAGAGAAAGAGACAGGCAGACAGGAAAAGAAACAAACAGAGAGACAGACAGAGGCAGACAGAAAAAGACATACAGACAGGGAAAGAGTCAGGAAAAGAGAAAGAGAGAAGGAAAGAGAAAGGGACAGAGACAGAGACAAGTAAAAAGACAGGGAAAGAGACAGAGACAGATGGGGAAAGAGACAGATGGGGAAAGAGACAGAGACAAGTAAAGAAACAGGGAAAGAGACAGAGACAAGTAAAGAGACAGAGAAAGAGACAGAGACAGACGGGGAATGACACAGACATATATATATATATATATATATATATATATATATATATATATATATCTATGTGACGCCCTGGGCAAGCCAGGGGTCACAGGTAATGACACCACCACACCCTACACCCCGGATAGGTACACCAAAGCTACACCAGAAATCCTTGTTGCCTTCCTCCAGAGGCTGATGTCCACACCAGGGGGTGGGCCAGGCGGTTGGCTCCGCCCACCGAGGAGTTCACAGTCCTGGAGGCGGGAAAACCAGGCAGATGAGGTTTGCAGTTGAAGGGAGAGTGAAGTGGTAGAGGAGCAAAAGAGAGGAGTTGAAGTGAAGGAGAAAGTGACAGTTTGGAAAGCCTGAAGTTGGTCCGGGTGTGTGCCCCGGACTGAGACAGCAAGGTTAGCAGACGGTGGTGACCGTCTGCAGGAGAGGCTGATCGGAGGTTGCCGAAAGGACCGTGGACGGGTGGTGGCCCGGCGGTACCGGACCGGTATACAAGGAGAAGCCAGCACCATTGGCAGGGGCCTTTCGGATCCCGGCAAGGCTAGGAGTCGCCGTGAATTTGCCAAATCCGTCAGTGAAGGGGACCTCCGGGTCTCCCAACAACTAAGTCCCAATTGAAGGAAACAGTCCAACTGTAGCAGAGAGACACCACCACCGCCAAGGCACCAGTTTCTCAGGGCCAGCGCCTGCGGGCAAAGAGGGGCTCCTCCGGCCCATATCCAAGTCGGGGAGCGGGTTACCGGTGGGAACCCATCGCTACCAACATTACACTAGGTGCAGGGACAGAGACCGTCACCGCCAACTACCGGGGAAAAGTAACAGCAGCCGTCCGTGGGAACCATCTTTCCAGCCGTGTGTTTTACCGAGAACTGTGTCAACGTCTCAGGCTGAGTGAGTACCACCGTGCCGTGCGGCACAGCGCTGCCCCCGCGACCCTACACCTCACCAGGCCCCGCACCCAGCCTGCCATCCATCCCTACCCCTCACCGGGCCCCGGGACAACCAACCCCCTACCCACGGAGGGGAGAAATAACAACAAAGCTGCTCCCTGTCACCGCTCCCGGGATCCCCATACAGAGCAGCGGTGGTGTCCACACAATCACCACAACCGTGGGTGGCGTCACGGACAATAAATCCCCAAAACCAATCCCCTTTTCACTCACGGGCGAGGAGCGCCGCTCGAGTCCCCGGGATCCGGCCCACCGCTCGAGCCACCGAGCAGCAGAGGCCGTAGCAGCAGCGGCAGCCGGACCCGAGCAGTGGGAGAGCGCAGCGTCCCCTCCTCCGCCCGCGACATATATACATATAATATTCATTATTTATTTATTTTTATACAACTATATATTGTGTACATTATACTTATAAATATATATATATTGTGACAAGGCGACCGGCCTGATTGTGAATGGTCAGTATGTATCCCGGAAGTGGTGTGATTGTGGAACTCCATGCTGGTACCTGTAGTGCCACGGGTTCTTATCATGGTGTTCATAGGGCTTAGGATCATGGATGGCTGGAGACATGGGTGGGTCTGGCCATCCACATACCCCGCCAATGAGTGTGTTGGAGGTGTCACTGCTGACTTCTAAAATGGAGTCTAAAGTTTGGTTATAGGCAGAGAGTGTGTATCACTGAGAAGCAGCCAGTGTGGAGAGGCTGCTCATCTGCCAACAGAGGTATTGAAGCCTCTCTGAAGTAAACGCCCCAAGAGAGAGAGAGGGTCCGCTACAGCTGACTGGGGGTCAGTGGGATACTCTTGGAGAAAGTGGTATCGAAACCTGGGGGTTTTTACCGTGAGTGTTACGGACTGTCATCAGTGTGTGACGTGGACTACAAAAGAAGTTTATGCTGTCCTAATAAACTGCTATACTTTTAAAAGAGCTGTGCTCCTGTGTGCTACCTTGGAGACCAGCAAAGCGAGTGAGTAACCCCCTGATGATGCCGTGTGTGAACTGTGTGTAATGTCACAATATATATAAATATACAGCTCTGGCAAAAATTAAGAGACCAATGCAAAATTTTCAGTTTTTCAGATTTTTCTCTTTATTTTTCTTCTTTATTATTCTTAATTTTTCTCTTTTCAGGTTACTCCAATAGGCAATCACAGACGCCTATTCTCTGTGCTAGGTATGTGATTGCTTGACAGCACAGTACTGTAAAAATAAATTATTAGAAAAAAATGACGTAACGCTCCGCGGTATTTTTGATTCTCAGCGCAGATAAATCGGACGGCTATGAGTTGCCACCCTCATCTACCTGGGAAAGCATTACGTTGTTTTGTTGTTTTTTTTTTTAAATTATTTTAAAAAATAATTTAAAAAAATGTGTGGGCTCCCGCTGTATTTTGATCGCCAGTCAGGTAAAATTAGGCAGGGGGGGCTGGGATTCTCGGCAGCCCGCAACCGTCCCTGAAAATGGTGCATTGTTTCTTAGTGCCATTTCCAGGCGCTTTACCCTGCTCATCCAGCTGCCCTAATTTGGTGGCACGCTGGGTAATAAAGGGGTTTATACCAGCTTTGTATTCGCAAATGGTACTAAGACCAAAATTCATGGTGTCACGCCAAATTAGACATGGCCACCATGAATTTCTAGTAAACAGTAAAAAAACAAACAAAAAAACAGAAACATTTTTTATTAGAAATAAAACAAAAAAACATTTAAAGACTTCCATCTTTATTATAAAAAAAATCCTTAGTCCGACGTTATCCACAGGGACAGCAATGTCAGCTTCATCACTCTGTGCAGACATAGTCTATACACAGTGAGAAGCAGAGAGCATTGTCAGCTCTGCTACATTGCTCTGTACAGATCGAGAAGCAGACTGACAGTGAGGGTATGATTGCACTTGCGTCACATTGCATCACCCCGCAAAATGAGAACACTACGGGTCGCGGAAAATGGCTCAAAAAGTGTGCCACTTTTTTGGACAAAAATCTGATTTTTTTAATCCCTTAGATAAAAGTAAACCTATACAAGTTTGGTATCTAAAAATTCGCACTAACCTGAGGCATCACACCAACATATCAGTTTTACTATATAGTGAACACAGTAAATAAAATATCTCAAAAACAATCATGTAATCAAACTTTTTTTAAAATTTTTCTGCTCTTGGAATTTTTTTTGACATTTTCCAGTACACTATATGGTAAAACTTATGGTTTAATTTAAAAGTACAACTTTTCCCGCAAAAAAACAAGCCCTCATATGACAAGATTGACGAAAAAATAAAAATGTGACGGCTCTCGCAGGAAGGGGAACAAAAGAACATCAACCCAAAAAAACGGAAAATCGTCCAGGGGTGAACGGGTTGAGAATAAGTTTGGTGTCTTCAGGAGCAGGAACTCGACCACTATCTTACACTTCTCCTGGCATAATTTGTGGTTCTGCTACTGGACTTGATTACGGTTTGTTTACTAACGTCACTTACAGTTCTACAGGCGTCATTTACGGTTCTTCTACTGGGTTTGATTATGGTTCTTCTACTGTCGTCACTTACGGTTGTTCTACTGGGGTCAATTATGGTTCTTTTACTGGCGTCACTTGCGGATCTTCTAAAGGCAACATTTATGGTTCTTCTACTGGAGTCGATTGCAGTTCTTCTACAGGTGTCGAATACGGCTCTGTTCCAGGCACAGGTTTCAGCCTTCCACTAGCATGGGTCATGGATCTTCAATACACACTGAGAAGAAAAGTCCTGCACCACTGATCAACTTTTGTTACCTTGTGATATCTCCCATGTGCGGGGAGTGCAGCTCCAGCGGGAGGTGTCTCACGGCTGCGGGGTGCCCGTCCGTTTGATAAAAAGCATCCCAATCAATCCAGGTAAGGAAGAAAAAAAAGTTTTCCGGCACTGGTCAGTTTTTCTTTCTTACCTGGGTCATGGATCTTTCTCTCAGCTAAGGTCTTTCAGGGAATATGAGAGCTTTCGGACCCTTCTGTGGTCAGGGGGCTATAAACTCACTTCACTGACACCCGTCCTTACTGATGAGGGTTTCTGGTGCTAACTCCTCTTCTTGGCATAGCATTGCCTTTTATATTTAGTAACTGCATCATAGGTGTCACCTGAGCCAGAGGAAACACAGTCTATTCTTTAGTTCCTGCTTCTAATATTCCCAGCAATGGTTCTTGTTTTATGTTTTTCGGCCAGCAGATGGCGACACTTACTTGCAGACGTTTCTGCATCCCCCTCTCACACACATCTTGGGAAGATTTGGTACTCGTTCATAATAAGAAGTTTCCTTACCTTGATTTTCATGTCCAAGGCCCTGAGCAGGTTCCTACCGCCAATTTCTCATGATTCCATTCTAAAATGTGGCTCCCAATATCTCCGCAGACCCTCCTATGTGGTCTGTCTACCAATCAGCAAAAAAAAAATGCTAAAAATGTAATACGATGACAAAATAAACTATCATAATTCTTTAAGCAACAATCTATAATAGAAGCTCCGATGGTGTTCCTTTGAAGCACTCAACGGTGGGAGCAATGGTAGCAATAATTTGGTACAGGGCCGCTGCAGCCTGGGATTAAATAGTTACACATACAAAATGATAACTAATGGCTCTGGCTCTACTGATTCATGAAGATGTGAAGATAAACAGAAATGGAGGTAACAGGTTTATTCAGGATAAGACAAGCTTCGCGATTCTGAACTGGACCAGTGCCTTACTCAGGCCATATTACACTAACAAAGAGCAAGAATTTATATACATGGTAATACAAGAAAAGAAGATGACCTCCTGGGGATGTGTCAAAGGTCACGACACTACAGAAAAATAAGCATTTTTAAAAAAACATATTTTGGATTAGAACCCAGGATTCTACCTTAAGCAGGTAATGGTGCTGCCCCCCCAGTGTCACTAAGCCACATCCTGATGATATCACCGATGGTCATGTTTTCGCATGTATGGATAGACGGCTCTCTTCACAGAATCCTTCAGATCTTTGTTTCTGATACTGTAGATCAGAGGATTCAGTAAAGGGTTAATAATGGCATATATCACGGACACTACCCTATTAAGAGTAAAGAGATTACTGGTGGTGGGCACAAAATAAATAAAGATAATTGACCCATAGAAAATAAACACCACAGTGAGGTGAGAGGTGCAGGTGGAGAAGGCCTTAAGCTTTCCATGATTGGTCCGGATCCTCAGAACAGTGGATAAGATGCGAATATATGGAACAAAAGTGATGGCAAACGCCCCGATTCCGAAGCTTCCACCTACCACTAATGAGACCAGGATGTTTAGGAAAATGTCAGTACAAGAGATCTGGAACAAATGAGGAAGGTCACAGAAGAAGTTATGGATGATGTTTTGACCACAAAAGGTCAACTTGAGTGTGAATAATGTCTGAACCAGTGAATAGATGAACGCAAGAACCCAAACCCCAGAGGCCATCTGGGTACAAACCGCCCAGGACATGATCTGGGTGTAGCGGAGGGGGTGGCAGATGGCAACGTATCTGTCATACGACATGACAGAGAGCAAGAAGAGCTCCGCACTGGCCAAGTAGATGAAGAAGAAAACTTGGGTTGTGCAGGCCGGTAGAGATATTAAGTGGTTATTGGTGACCAAGTCACGGAGCATTTTAGGAGCCGTCACTGAAGAGTAAGAGACGTCTATAAAAGCCAAGTTTCCGAGAAAGAAGTACATTGGAGTGTGAAGCTGAGAGTCGGTAAAGACAAAAATGATGATTAGGAAGTTTGTGATCACAGTCAAGAGATAGATGAAGAAGAAAATGAAAAGGAGATGGAAATTGTTTGGATAATTTGAGAGGCCGATAAGGAGAAATCCAGTGATCTTAGTCAAATTCCTCATGGCTTTGGTTAAAGTCCTTCAGATGCATACAAACCTGAATTGCTTGGATCAAAGAGACATTGGTAATTAACAAGAAGAACTTGAGGATACAAGAGGTCAGCACAGATGTCACCTGAAGGGTTCATATTGTTTAGGTGGAATTATTGATGCCTGATTGATATAGAGAAATCTTCACCTTCTCAGGAGACATCAGGCTTGGAGTATTCCTACAGATCCTCAGAGCATTCATTATATTTTCCATTTTTGTGTTTTCACTTGAGATATTTAATTATTTTCCAGGCAGTTTTAAGTTGGTATTTTGTTTATATCTCACTGCCCATTCACATTGAGATGGATTTTGGGTCCAATGCTTTTCCTTCTGTGGATCTTCTGTACAGCAGCAGCAAATCTAAATCCAAAAAGTGATCTTATCCACTAAAACGTGGATACTGTACTAAGTGTCAGCGATTGCAAAACACTAAAGGGTGTCTGCCAAGAATCTGAGAGGGTAACAAGTCCAGTGCCTGAGGACGAGATCAGAATAGGGTTGGAACGACCCATGAAGGAGAGTGGAATCTAGTTTCGACTGTCCGTAGCCAAAAAAAAGTTGGCCTGTGTTGAATTGTTATTGTTCAGAGTAACCATAAGGTGAATGGAGTAGGCCTCATCGGGAGATTAGTTAAACAAGGATCTTGGGAAGATGAGCATCAGGAAATCAGTAAGGAGTAGACTAGGGATGATCGAATACCGCAAATATTCGGCAACGCCCATATTCGCCGAATAGGCCGCCACTATTCGACGATTTGCGAATATTCGATGCGCAATGTAAGTTTATGGGAAACCCGAATAGTTGCCGAATAGCAACTATTCAGGCTTCCCATAGACTTACATTGCGCATCGAATATTCGCATAGTGGTGAACTATTCGTCAGATATTCGCAAAGCCGAATATTGCCGAATATTTGTGATATTCGATCATCCCTAGAGAAGACCCTAAAAGATGAGCATTGGAGGATCTGTAAGGGGAGTATTATTATGTTTTGAAAGCATTATAGATAGGGATTAGTGGGTCTGGCTGCAGTTTACTTAGAAGTTCAGTTCAGTTCTTGAACTTGACCCCAAACCACGAATCCCATAGAAGTAAATGGAGACAAAAATGTCTGTGCTGTTAAATGGCTGCAAAATGGTAGTAGTAAGGTCTACGGGGGTTACAAAGGAAGCAAAATGGGGGTAAGAGTAGGACAATTGCTCTGCAAAGAAATGTGGATACGGAAATAAATTAAAGGGGTTCTGTCACCATAGCAATCATGGTTTCATATCAAGTAAATTAATAAACTAAACATTCTAAGAGTGCCCTGACAGAGACTGATTTTAGACTTCCTCCGCAGAAAAACAATTTTATAAAAGGCCCCTACAAAGCCTGTTTCACAGTTGACCCACACAAAGCCAAAATTGTAAGAGTGCCACCACAGAGCCTGTTTTCACAGCTCCCCCTACAGAATCTAAATTTCAGTTCCAGTAGTGTACACTACAGCTGCTGCAGTTAAGAAGCACGTAGTTAGATTTGGTATTGAGCTGACGATCCGCTATCTAGCCTTGTGTAACAATTATGTAGATACTCTGGAATCTGATAGCGTGGAATATCATGAAACTGAGACAAGGGTTGGGTAAATACTCTGTATTAAATAATAAACAATGTAAATAACAAAGAATAACTGAAGGCAACTACAAATTAAATGTAAGAGCAAACTGCACTAATATGTGAATGTTCAGACTCCATATGCAGTATTGTGCACAACAAACCAATACGCGAAAGTCCAGAATAATATGCACAGCAAACAGGTGGTGAATGTCCAGAATAATATGCATAGCAAACAGGTGGTGAATATCTAGAATAATAGGGACAGCAAACAAGCAGTTTCAGTGTACTTCCTAGGGCTGAACAAAATCCTGCACATGCCCAGCACACAGTCCGCACAGATTGAGTCCTAGATGAAGATCACTGATCACTAACCGAGAAGCTAGTTTTTACAGAGCAAGGAAATCCAGCAATAACAACTCTTCTCCTAAGAGTTGTGAAGGGAGGGAACCGCAGCCAGGATCAGGGTAATGCAGCGTTGACTGCAGGCAGTTGAACAGTACTGAGGCAGAGCACAGGATAAACATGCAGCAGGAAGTCCAGAACAAGCCAGGAATGACTCACGAGTCAGTTGCACAAAATACTCAGGCAAGGAATGGATCCCGTAAAGAAAAAAAGAGGACCTAGTGTCACCTTGCACGGGTGCTCAGTAGAACAAAAATTACAAAAAGAGAGAGAACTCCGGCACACTGTATATTTCCCTTAAAGTATGAATAGACACCAGTAGTTGAGTCTTGATCTTTTCTTTTATTAAAGTGAAAAAGTGCTGTACAAAACAGGGAGTCCGCCAGATGACAACGTTTCGGCGCCTAGTGGCCTTCCTCGGGTCAGACACACTGAGATGAGCAGGAATCCCTACACAATCATGAGAAGATGAAATACTTGTACTATACCAATGGGTTGGAGTTGTCGTGGAAACAGGATATATAGGTATATGGTAGATGCAACTCCTTATTCCTACGTGGTAGGGTCGTCATATGTCCCTCTATGATGAGGGAATGGGCTCACATCATATTAATACTTCTACTGCGGTGCTGGTCAATGTTTGTTGGAAAAATAACTCACAGAGTTGTTGGTTGTCTGAAATATCATATATCCCAAGGTGGATGGTGAGACAATGTCATATCCAGGATTAACTATGAAATCAATTATGTGTGGGAGCCAGGTTAAGGGGAAACTTCCTCAGGGCTGGGGTGCAGAATCCTGGGTGAATCCTGGGTGAATTCCAGGCCTTGGCCACTTGTGGAGTGTGTGAACCGCGTGTTCTGTGTGGTGCCCAAAAATTCCTAAAATTCCCCTACAGAGCCTGTTTTCATAGTGGACGCACACAGCTAAGATTGTAAGAGTTCCCCCACATAGCAGCAATTTTTTTTAATAAAGCCCCTACAGAGCCTGTGTTCAGGGCTTCCCCACGCATCCAAAATTGACATAGTTCCCCCACAAAACATGAATTTTCATAAATGACACTACAGAGCCTGTTTTAACAGTTGACCCACAGAGCCTTCAGAACTCCTTTAAATAACATAGAAAAAAAACCCAAAAAGGCTTGAACCAGGAGGCAGCGGTCCAAGTGGAAAAGGAGGTGGAGGTAGACATACCGGTGTATGTGGAAAGGTGGAGGAGATATCCAACACTGTTTTTACTGTTTTGGTTTTGTTTAGGAAAATGACAAATTAAGATAGAATAAAAAAAAGTCTTGAACCAGGAGGAAGATGACAAATGGAGGAAGTGGACATGGACATGGCGCTGTAAATGGAAGAGGCAGAGGCAGCCAACATTTTTTTTTATTTGGGGAGGCACCAAAACATTGGGAAAGGCAAATAGAGTATACAAGTGGCTGAGTGCAGCTGGTATACTTCTCTAGCCATCCAAAGGTCCGAATAAGTCCTGTGGGATCCATGCCTGGTTTATTTTAATGATTGTGAGCTTGCCTACATTGGCTGTGGACAGGCGGATGCACCTGTCTCTGATCACACCCCCTGCCGTGCTAAACACACTTTCCGACAGTACACTTGTTGCAGAGCAGACTGAATTCTCCAAAGCGTAAAGGGCAAGCTCAGGCCATGTGTCCAATTTAGAGACCCAGAAGTTAAATGGGGCAGAGCCATCACTCAGTACAGATAGAAGTGTGTACACATACTCTTCCACCATGCTATTGAAATGCTGCCAATTGCTAATACGGATAGTCGTGCCTGATGTTGTCGCATTCTGAGGAAGTTTTTCCACATCGTGGCCATGATAACCCTCCCTCACAAGGTAGTGCCGGACTCCAGCGGACCAGCTGCATTGGCCACTTTCTCCTTCTTTGTTGCCTTCCACTGAGCCCCTGCTGTCAGGTAGGAATGCCGTCAGTAGTGCCTCTATCAACGTGTGCTTGTATTCACATATTTTACACTCCCGCTTTAGTGACGGAAGTGAGGATGGTATATTGCCCTCGTAGGGTGAATCCAGCAGGATAGTGTCACGCTGCCAGAAATGACAAGTGTGGCACGTGCATTCAGATCAAGAAGAACCTGACGCACGACAAAAATACAACAAACTATACAACAAGTATGGGGGAACACCGGGGACACAATAACAAAGGTGGGCCCTCGCTCTAGTTAGATACCTCCTATCCTCACCTGTAGCTGTCCCTAATCTCCTAACCAGGCCCTATACAGTCTCCTCAGCTTTCGCTGAGCGGTAACCTGAGACCCTGAAAAAACTCTGGAGATGCCCTGGCTAGTGTGTTATCAGGTTGGAGACGCTAGCCCTAACGGTGCACTAATATGACACAAGGAAGGGTAAGAGAAACAGTGGAAAACAACAGCAAAAAAAAGGATTAAGTCTGGCTTCTGGAACTCTCCTTCACAGGACCTTCCACCAAGGTGGCCAGAGAACAAATGGATTTGTATCTTCAGTAAAGATTGCTGGGAAACACATCTACTTAAACCTGAAGGAGTGTGGCTAAAATGCAGCTGCAGCTGAAACACTATGCTAGGAACTGCTAGACAACAAAACTGACATTAACTCCTGATGCACTGAAAGGAATGAAACCACATTTAAATGTAGAGTTTCAGATGAAAATGAGGGCTCCCAACCCTGAATCCGTCACTAGTCTCCTAAAATAGACAGACGACTGTGACAGTACCCCTCCTTTCAAGAGAGACTTCAGGACTCTCAAGACTGGTAATGTCGTTCACCTCAAATGTGAACAGGCCCCCCTGGTTACCAGTTGGAGAGACAACACATTCACGGGGAAAGGACCTGTGGACAATGTCATGGGTGTTAAGTGCTGAAGATAGCTCCATGCATATGGCCATAGGTTTATTAATGTCAATAACTCTAAAGGCATCAATAAACCTCGAGCCTAGAGCCCCAGATGCACACTTCAACCTGCTGTTTTTAGTGGACACCCGCACATAGTCATTCTTACACAGGTCCGGACCTGAACGTTTATTTCCATGCATGCACCTGATAGTTGAGGAAAAACTCCTGTCCGAACCGACAACGGAGGAGTCTCTCCGTCCATTCAATAGCTTATGCTTTGGTACCGCACACTTAGTGGGAACGACTACCCTCCCCCAATCACCTCTACCGAGGCTGCACTCAGGCCTAATCTCATTTTTTTCAATAAAGCCTTGTCCCCTCCTATAGCGCAGGAAATCATGAGGGACCATAGACCTGAGGTCACTGATGGCTCATAGACCCTAAAAATACATAAACAGGAGATGCTGCTGTCATTTTTGTGGGAAATGTGGATGGAGAGAGGATCTTAGCACTAAGTCAGAGAGACCCAGTACACAGAATCCAGAATATATTGTATGAGGCGAAGAGATGGGAGCTGATCTGTTCCGTGTCTGCTTTTGCAGCCACCTGATATTGCCGTATTATCTGCATCAAATTATTATGAGTTCAACAACAGACACCTCTGTTTATTCTAGTTCTATCTATGCCAAATTAGTGAGAAGCGAAACTCAACAATCACCGCAGGCTCAGTCAGTTGTATTGGAGGTAGAGTGCTGGTCCACTGCAGCATTTGACTTAGTAGCCAAATTCTGTGTCCCCCACATCCCCTGTATTTGGTTCTTTTTGCAGTAAGTGCAAATTCAGCAGCTGGCAAGATAAAGGAGTGGAAAAAATGGCCTGATATGACATCTCAGTCACCATCCCTGTGCTGCAGCTTCCTATGCAGAGCGCTGCAGTGGAGATTAGTTTGTTATGAACAAACTGCTGCGCTCTTCATAGGCAGTGACTGAGATGACATAGCTCTCAATGGGATACAGTTAACGATCGCACAGCAATGAAAAACAAATTATTTTCCATTGCAGCACTCTGCATAGACAGCAACTGAGATGACAAAGACTTCACTTTGCTTTCCTGCAGCTCCCCACCTCTCCTCTCACTTGTAAATTTTGAGAGGAAAAAAAAGACCTGTTGAAGAAATGGTCACCAATTTAATATAGGGCATCCTGGAAAAAACCCACTAATATTATATTAAACTTCTAAGTTTTCACATACTTTTGACTAGGTTTTATGTAAAGATAATAAAAGTTCCAATGAAAAAAAAAAACAAAAAGAGAAAAAAGTTTAAAAGGTTACTACAATGTATAACTTTTATTTTCATTTTGAAATTCAGCAAAAGGTAGAAAATAACCAGAGGGTGAAAGAGCAAACTGGAGGATAAGGGTTCAATAATGGAAGGGATTACAGGATATGGGGCACAAATTACTTGCCTTGCCCCACGTGCTGGTAGCCCACATTAATTCGCTGGGCTCAGAGATGCCTCATTTTAAAATGATGGACGGGATAATGTAAAATGATATATCCCACACCAGGTCACCTGACGGTAGGTAAAGCAGGTAAACGTCTGACCGTGCTGTGTGTTGTCTGTCACATGTGTCTTTGTAGAGATCTGCAAGTGATCGGATGCAACAGCGCAGATAATGGGGAGTCAGCGGTAACTAAACCAACAACTGTTTATTAACTATATAGAAATGAAGGATTATGAGAGATAACATATGACACAAGTAACAGTGGTAAAGCAGAGTACGTCACGTAGGATAAATCAGCAAAACGGATATCCAGATACAATTACAGTATTATTTACACAGTATTACTCCTATTACTAGTATATAACGGTCACTGTCAGCATCAGCATACTCTAGATCCCGGGAGACATCAGTGACATGCTATTAGTTACCATACAGTGTACAGGCCCTAGCAGAGTCAAAGACGTTACTTGCTAGGCCGCAAGTCCAAATTGGGAGTTTCCTCACACACTATATAGGCTGGCTGCCTCCACTCTCTGAAGCGCGGCCTAAGTCCCTACTCAGGACTGTATCTCTGCACAGGAAGCAACGTAGTCTGTGGCTCAACCACAAAGTCTAGGCTCTGGACCTTGACTGACATAGTCTGTAGCTCGACCACAAATGTTGGGCTTTCAGGTACTTCTGCTGGTGTTACTTATGGTTCCTCTTCTGGCTTTACTTACGGTTCTTCTACTGGCGTCACTTACGGTTCTTCTACTGGCGTCACTTACGGTTCTTCTACTGGTGTCACTTACGGTTCTTCTACTGGCGTCACTTATGGTTCTTCTACTGGCGTCACTTACGGTTCTTCTACTGGCGTCACTTATGGTTCTTCTTCTGGCGTCACTTATGGTTCTTCTTCTGGCGTCACTTACGGTTCTTCTACTGATGTCACTTACGATTCTTCTACTGGCGTCACTTACGGTTCTTCTACTGGCGTCACTTACGGTTCTTCTACTGGTGCCACTTACGGTTCTTCTAGTGGCGTCACTCACGGTTCTTCTACTGGCGTCACTTACGGTTCTTCTACTGGAGTCAGGTAGCAGGTTTAGTCAGGATAAAACAAGCTTCGCGATTCTGCACTGGACCAGCGCCTTCCTCAGGCCATATAATTACACTAACAAACAGGAGGAAGTTACACTGCTCAAAAAAATAAAGGGAACACTAAAATCCCACATCTCAGACCTCAATGAATGAAATATTCCAGTTTGAAATCTTTATTCATTACATAGTGGAATGCGCTGAGAGCAATAAAACATAAAAATGATCAATGTAAATCAAAATTAATATCCCATGGAGGTCTGGATTTGGAATGATACTCAGAATCGAAGTGGAAAATCAAATTTCAGACTAATCCAACTTCTGTGGAAATTATTCAAGACAAGGAAATGAGGCTCAGTATTGTGTGTGGCCTCCACATGCCTGTATGACCTCCCTACAGCACCTGGGCATGCTTCTGATGAGGTTGCGGATGGTCTCCTGAGGGATCTCCTCCAAGACCTGGATTAAAGCATCAGTCAACTTCTGGACAGTCTGTGGTGCAACGTGGCCTTGGTGGATGGAATGAGACATGATGTTCCAGATGTGCTCAATTGGATTCAGATCTGGGGAACGGGCATGCCTTCATCATGCAAGAACTACTGATACACTTGAGCCACATGAGGCCTAGCATTTCATGCATCAGAAGGAACCCAAAGCCCACTGCACCTGTCTATGGTCTCAACATGGGTCTGAGGATCTGATCCTGGTGACTAATAGCAGTCAGGGTACCTCTGGCAAGCACATGGAGAGCTGTGAGGCCCTCCAAAGAAATTCCACCCCACACTATTAATATCCCACTGCCAAACTGGTCATCTTGAAGGATTTTGAAGGCAACAGAACATTCTCCAAGGCGTCTCCAGACTCTGTCATGTCTGTCACATGTGTCAGTGTGAACCTGCTCTCATCTGTGAAGAGCACAGGGTACTAATGTTGAATCTGCCAATCTTGGTGTTTTTTGGCAAATGCCAATCGCACTGCATGGTGTTGGGCTGTAAGTACAACACCCATGTGTGAACGGCGGGCCCTCATACCTCTCTCATGGAGTTTGTTTCTGACAGTTTGAGCAGACACATGGATAATAGTAGCCTGCTGGAGGTCATTTTGCAGGGCTCTGGTGCTGCTCCTCCTCTTCCTCCTTGCACAAAGGAGGAGGTAGTGGTCCTTCTGCTGAATTATCCTCCTACGGCTCCCTCCATGCCTTCTGGTGTACTGGCCTGTCTCCTAGTATCTGCTTCATGTCCTGGACACTGTGCTGACAGACACAGCTAACCTTCTTGCTACAGCTCTCATATATATGCCATCATGGATGAATTACACCACTTGAGCAACTTCTGTAGGTTGTAGACACCACCTCATGCTACCTCTAGGGGTGAGAGCAATGACAAAATGCAAAAAGTGACCAAAACAACAGCCAAAAAGAATGAGAACAGAGAACTGATGTGTGGTCACCGCCTACAGAACCGCTCATTTATAGGGGGCATCTTGCCCATTTCCTATCATTTCTACCTGATTTTTGTTCCATATGCAAAACGGGAGGAAAAATTGACTCACAAATTAGTGTTGCTTCATCATAACTGGACAGGATAATTTCACAGAAGTGTGATTCACTAAGTATTCCCTTTATGTTTTGAGCAGTGTATATACATGGTAATTTAGGAAAAGGAGATAACCTCATGGGGATGTGTCACAACACTACAGAAAAATAATTATTTAAAAAAAAAAAAGCAAAAAAACCCCCCAGAGGTTGGATTAGAACCTAGGATTCTACCTTAATCAGATAATGGTGCTGCCCCCCGTGTCACTAAAGCTGGGTTCACACATAGCGACAGCAACGTCGCTGTTACGTCACCATTTTCTGCGACGCAACAGCGACCTTGTAAGTCGTTGTTATGATTGCTGCTTAGCTGTCAAACACAGCAGAAGCAGCAGCGATCATAACGACACGCGTCGCTGTGCTACATGTGCAGAGAGCAGGGAGCCGCGCACACTGCTTAGCGCTGGCTCCCTGCACTCCTAGCTATAGTACACATCGGGTTAAATACCCGATGTGTACTGCAGCTACATGTGCAGAGAGCAGGGAGCCGGCACTGGCAGCTAGAGCAGCAGACGCTGGTAACGAAGGTAAATATCGGGTAACCAGGGAAAGGTCTTCCCTTGGTTACCCGATGTTTACCCTGGTTACAGCTTACCGCAGCTGCCAGACGACGGCTCCTGCTCCCTGCTCGCTTCATTTCGTCGCTCTCTCGCTGTCACACACAGCGATGTGTGCGTCACAGCGGGAGAGCAACGACCAAAAAATGAAGCTGGACATTCAGCAATGACCAGCGACCTCACAGCAGGGGCCAGGTCGTTGCTGGATGTCACACACAGCGACAGCGACGGGACGTCGCTGCAACGTCACAGAAAATGGTGACGTAGTAGCGACGTCGTTGTTGTCGTCGCTGTGTGTGACACCACCCTAAGTCACCTTCTGATGATATCACAGGTGGTCATGTTTTCGCATGTATGGATGAATGGCTCTCTTCACAGAATCCTTCAAGACTTTGTTTCTGATACTGTATATCAGAGGATTCAGTAAAGGGTTAATGAGGGCATAGGTCACAGACACCACCCTATTAAGAGTAAAGAGATTACTGGTGGTGGGCACAAAATAGATAAAGATAATGAACCCATAGAAAATAAAGACCACAGTGAGGTGAGAGGTGCAGGTTGAGAAGGCCTTAAGCTTTCCATCATTGGTCTGGATCCTCAGAACAGTGGATAAGATGCGAATATAAGGAACAAAAGTGATGGCAAACGCTCCGATTCCGAAACTTACATCTACCACTAATGAGTCCAGGATGTTTAGGAAAATGTCAGTACAAGAGATCTGGAACAAATGAGGAAGGTCACAGAAGAAGTTATGGATGATGTTTTGACCACAAAAGGTCAACCTGAGTGTGAATAAAGTGTGAACCAGTGAATAGATGAACCCAAGAACCCAAACCCCAGAGGCCATCTGGGTACAAACCGCCCAAGACATAATCTGGGTGTAGCACAGGGGGTGGCAGATGGCAACGTATCTGTCATACGACATGGCCGAGAGCAATGAGACCTCTGCACTGGCCAAGTAGATGAAGGAGAAAACTTGGGTTGTGCAGGCCGGTAAAGATATTAAGTGGTTATTGGTGACCAAGTCATGGAGCATTTTAGGAGCCGTCACGGAGACGTCTATAAAAGCCAAGTTTCCGAGAAAGAAGTACATTGGAGTGTGCCCACCTGGGAGTTGGTAAAGACAAAAATTATAATTAAGACGTTTGCGATGACAGTCAAGAGATAGATGAAGAAGAAGACAATGAAAAGGAGATGGAAGTTTTGCGGATGATCAGAGAGGCCGATAAGTAGAAATCCAGTGATCTTAGTCAAGTTCTTCATGGCTTTGGTCAAAGTCCTTCTGATGCATACAAACCTGAATTGCTTGGGTCAATGAGACATTGGCAATTAACAAGAAGAACTTGAAGATACAAGAGGTCAGCACGGATGTCACCTGAAGGGTTCATACTGCTTAAGTGCAATTATTGTTGCTCGATTGATATAGAGAAATCTTAACCTTCGCAGGAGACGTCAGGCTTGGAGTATTCCTACACATCCTCAGAGCATTCATTATATTTTCCGTTTTTGTGTTTTCACTTGAGATGTTTAATTATTTTCCAGGCAGTTTTAATTTGGTATTTTTTTTATAACTCACTGCCCATTCACATTGAGATGGATTTTGGGTCAAAGGCTTTTCCTTCTGTGGATCTTCTATACAGCAGCAGCAAATCTAAATCCAAAAAGTGATCTTATCCACCAAAACGTGGAAACTGTACTAAAGGGGGCTTTACGTGTAAAGCCCCCTTTAGTGTCAGTGATTTTAAGACACTAAAGGGGGCTTTACACGCTGCGACATCGCTAGCGATGGCTAGCGATGTCGAGCGCGATAGCACCCGCCCCCGTCATACATGCAATATTGTGTGATCGCTGCCGTAGCGAACATTATCGCTACGGCAGCATCACACGCACATACCTGTGCAGCGACGTCGCTGTGACCGAAGAACAATCCCTCCTTCAAGGGGGAGGTGCGTTCGGTGTCATAGCGACGTCACTGCGGCGTCACTAAGCGGCCGGCCAATAGAAGCGGAGGGGCGGAGATGAGCGGGACGTAACATCCCGCCCACGTCCTTCCTTCCGCATTGCTGGTGGACACAGGTAAGGAGATGTTCAACGTTCCTGCGGTGTCACACACAGCGATGTGTGCTGCCGCAGGAACGACAAACAACATCGTATCTGTGGCAGCAACAATATTAAGGAAATGAGCGACGTGTCAACGATCACCGATTTTGAGACATTTTGTGATCGTTGATTGTCACTCCTAGGTTTTACACGCTGCGATGTCGCTATCGGTGACGGATGTGCGTCACTAACAACGTGACCCCGACGATATATCGTTACCGATGTCGCAACATGTAAAGCCCCCATAAAGGGCAGGGGTGGATTTAGGGTAACCAGGGCCCCGGGCTGTTCAGGACCCATGGGCCCCCCCCCCCATCCCTACACATGGGTCATGTGACAGGTCATGTGATGGGTCATTCATCTTACACCTGAAACAAATAATTTCTGAAAAGTAGTTGCCGAAACTATAACCTAAAAAAGATCCACTAATCTAATAAATATACCCTTCAGTTTAAATAAAACCATGAAGGCTACTTTCACACATCAGTTTTTTGCCGTTAGGCACAATCCGGTTTGTGCCTAATGCAACGGATCCGTCGCAGATTGTGGAAAACCGGATACAACGGATCCGTTAAAAAAACCCTGATCCATTGTAGCAGTTTGTACCGAAAATCCAGCAAAGGGGTAACCTGAGTGATGTCACCACTGACAGCGCGACTCACTTAGTTGTTCCGTGGAGCTCACAGAGAGTGATTGTGCTCTACGGCCGCTCCGGTCAGCTTCCGATGTAGTAGATGTAGCGGCTCCTATTATTAACCTAATAGCTCGCAGCTCCATTGACTTTAATGGAGGCAGTTTTTTTGGAGAGAAACTGTAAAGCGCCGGGTTAAATTTTCCCGTCAAAACATAGTCTATGACGTTCCCTGAGTCACATGAAGCGTTTGTGCAATATTTCGTGATTGTAAATGTGACAGTGCAAATTCCTTTAGGGGACATATACACATACACACACACACACACACACACGCACATACATACACTGAGCTTTATATATTAGACTAGTTGTAGTACCCGGGCGTTGCCCGGGATAGTAACTGTCTCTCTGTCTCTCTCCCAGTCTCTATCTGTCTGTCTCTATGTCTGTCTCTTTCCCTGTATGTCTCTGTGTGTCTATATACAAAAAATAAGGTCTGGCTCACTAATATAGTTGGTGCCACAGGGGAAATATCGCAATATAGAAAAAAGTTAACTCGGGCACACAGAGAAAAAGAAAATTAGAATCAAGGTGATACTTGAAATTCAGTTTGCTTGTTTTTATTGGTGCAAAGGTAAAAAAAATAGTTCTAACGTTTCGGCCCTAACATTTGGGCCTTCATCAGAGATACTCTATATGGTCATAAGTAGAATAAATACGTATTCACATGTGTGGGAAATCCAGAGAAAGGGGGGGCAACAGAGGCACACTGTGAAAGGGGGGGCAACGGCGGCACCATATGTGAAAGGGGGGGCAATGGCAGCACACTATGTGAAAGGGGGGGCAACTGAGGCACACTATGTGAAAGGGGGGGCAACAGAGGCACACTATGTGAAAGGGGGGAATTTTCTATAAGGTGGGGACAAGGGTGTCTTCTATCAAATTGTTCTTTGGCATCTGATCTATGTAGTTTAAATCCTCCATTCCCAATCCGTACACTGTGGATGAACAAAATATTCATAGAACAATTGGGGGACAGCATTTTGTAATGTTTATAAATTGCCAGTGCCCATAGATTCCACCATAGTAAAAGGATTAAAGATAATAGGATCTACTCCTGCAAAGATACCAACTATGTGTAAACACACACAATGAAGTATAATATATCCAATATAAATTTATTAAAGTATAAATAACTATAAACACATAAAGTATATGCCACTCCGTGGCACAATATAGATATCACAAAAGATAAAAAGAAAGAGAGACAAATTCAAGGAGCAAGTAAATCTCATCAAGGTGGGGACCAGGTCACTACAAAAATACCATAGTGTAAATATTAATGATAGTCCGAAGGCAAAAGGAAAAGCAGGAGGAATAAATATTCAGGTATCCTGCACCACTCAGACCTCATTTCATAATAAAATCCTGCTTAGTGTGAATAATCACCTCCATGAGTGGTCCACATCATCCTAAAGAGTGTATGTAATGTGATAACAAAATAAGAAGACCACCATAGATATTATATCAAAGTGCACGGGTCATTTACATTACATACCCTCAAACCCGATATGCAGGATATAGTAGTCCCCGGTCCAGGCCCGACGCGCGTTTCGTGATCCTTTCTCAAGGGCCACCACATGTTGTCTGATATTTTGTGTTTGTATGTTATTTATACTTTAATAAATTTATATTGGATATATTATACTCCATTGTGTGTGTTTACACATAGTTGGTATACACTGTCGATGTATAGATGGGTGAACGCTACAGCACACTGTGCCCCACTGACCCTCCCTCCATCTTGGAGATTTCCAATGTCTGACTCCACATACTGTGTGTGCCCCTCCATCAGGATATTCTGCATGTATCATGATGTATGTAGTGGATATAATGAAAGGGCACACACAGTGTGCAGGCCAGGGACATCTACCCAATCCCATACCCTATATATATTTTCACTTCTACATTTAGGCCGTGTGCACACATTGAGTATTTGGTGAGGTTTTTTTACCTCAGTATTTTTTACAAATATGGAGGTAAAAAAGTCACCAAATACTGAACGTGCACATGTGGCCTTACAAATGCTGAGGTAAAAAAGTCACCAAATACTCAATGTGTGGACATGCCCCAAGGCCTCATGGACATGTTCAGTATTAGAGTTTTTGTTACCTTAGTATTTGTTAAGCTATGTTCATATAGGGCGGTTTTGCAGTTTTTTTTTCATTGTTTTTTTATCCATTGGTTGAATGCAAATACCGTATTTTTCAGACTATAAGACGCACCCTGGTTTTAGAGGAGGAAAATAGGAAAATAAAATTTTAAGCAAAAAATGTGGTCATGACACACTGTTATGGGGCGAGGATCTAATGCTGACACTGTTATGGGGGTAATATCCCCAAATTCTCTACTAAGGTACCCCATCCTGGTAATGATCCTCCTGCCTTGTGTATATATTTATGTCCCTCATTCTGGTATAGCCCCATCTTGCTATATACTGCATCCTGGTATGTGCTCCCATCCTGCTATATACGCCATTATCCTGCTCATATACGCCATCATCCTGCTCATATACCCCCATCATCCTGCTCATATACCCCCATCCTGCGGCACACACAAAAAATAAATAAACGTTTACACTCACCTTTCCTCGTTCCACGCAGCGTCGCTCCTCCTCCATCTGTGCCGGCAGTGCTGTGTTGAGCCGGCCACGTTCCCTGCAGCACTGCGATGTCCTCCAGTCTGCTGGCGTGGCTGTGAGGACACACATGCACACAGCGATGACGTCATCGCTGTGAGCCCCGCTAGTTTCCAGTCCACACAGCGCGGCCGGCAGACTGGAGGACATCGCGGTGCTGCAGGGGAACGGTGAGTACATTGATTCACTGCACCCCACGTTGATGATGATGCGCGGGGGGCAGTGAATACAGCCAAGCATGATCACTCCAGGCTGTAGTTGCCAGGGGGGATCACGGCCGGCTGTTAATTATGCGCGCGTCCCCGCCCATCATCCCGCCCACCTATCAGCCCCGGCTTCAGCGCTGAGAGATGGGCGGGATGATGGGCGTGCATATGTAATGAGCAGGCCCACGTGGTCACGGCAGGCGCTGCTCATGCCCCGATGACCCGCTCCACCGCAGCACCCTCATTCCCCGCAGTCATGCCCTACATTCAGACCATTAGATGCACCCCCCACTTTCCCCCAACATTTGGGGGGAAAAAAGTGCGTCTTATGGTCCGAAAAATACGGTACATGCTAATAACAAGCTGCAGCTTTTGCTCAGATTTTTCTGAAGAAAAAAAACACCCTGTGAGAACATAGGCTAGGGTCATGTGCACATGTTCATTAATAGTGAGTTTTTTTACCTCAGTATTTGTAAGGCCTCGAACACACGCTGAGAATTTGATGAGTATTTTACTTCAGTATTTGTTAAAACAATGTTCACACAGGGAGTTGTTGTTTTTTTTGTGGCAATAATCTTGTTTACAGATTAAAGATGGACTGTTCAGTACTATGCCTAAAGGCCCCGTCACACACAGAGATAAATCTTTGGCAGATCTGTGGTTGCAGTGAAATCATGGACATATTGTTCCATTTGTACACAGCCACAAACCTGGCACTGATTGTCCACAATTTCACTGCAACCACAGATCTACCACAGATCTTCCACAGATCTTCCACAGATCTACCACAGATCTACCACAGATCTACCACAGATCTACCACAGATCTACCACAGATCTACCACAGATTTATCTCTGTGTGTAAAGTGGCCTTTAGGCTTCTTTCATACATGCGATTTTTGCTGTCAGGCACACTTCGGCAATTTGCGGAAAAAACGGATCTGGCGTCTGTTTCCGCCGGATCAGTTTTTTTCCTCATAGACTTGTATTAGCACCGGATTGTGCCGCATGGCCTCTCGTTTCATCCGGCATGCGCCAGATCCGGCAAAGTTTGCTTGTCCAGCTGCCGGAAAGGACGCACAACGGAACGTTTTTTGTCACCGGCAAAAAACTGCACCACGCCGGATCCGGCGCCATGCGGCATGTTGTATGATGAAAGCCTATGGGCGTATTTTGCGTAAAAAACGCATTACAGTGACGGGTCCCGTTTTTTAAACTGAGCATGCTCAGATGTGTAAATTCCTTTCTGGTTAGAAAATATCTCTCTCTCTGTCGGTCTCTCTCTCTCTGTTGGTTTCTCTCGCTCTCTATCGGTCGGGCTCTCTGTCGATGTCGGTCTCTCTGTCGATGACGGTCTCTCTGTTGATGTCGGTCAGTCTGTCTCTCTGTCGATGAAGAAAAAACAAAAAGCAGCACCAAATGTGCACTACAGCACTAAACATTCCAAACTGTACTTATTTTAAAAATTTTGAGATTTTTGGCAAAAAATTGCAATTTCTTGAGCTGCTTCGCCACGTCACGGCAAATCTCATTTGAAGCAGTCCTACACTAAAATATTTTTATAAAATGTGCCATACGGCCTCACATATGAATAGTAGAACTGCTCTTAGCAGCACTCACCTGGTCTATTTCAATCCCGTACCCATGAGTGAGTCAGGGCTGTGGGCGGGACAGGTCCAAGCAAATGCTGCATGAAGTAAATAGCCTGTGGACAAAGCCTGATGACTTAATGTGAACAGTCACCAACCGCCAAAATCTAGACAGATGGAATACATCCCAAATTGGGGTGCAAAGCAAGGTGGAGGTCAACCACCGACCAATTCAGTGGTATTCTCAGGATGGGAAGCCTCATGTTATGGGGAGCCCCCCCAGCCTAAAAATATCAGCAATCAGCTGCCGGGAAATGCCACATCCATTAGATGCGACAGTCCCTGGACTCTACCCGGTTTATCCCGATTGCCCTTGTGCGGTGGCAATCGGGGTAATAAGGAGTTAATGGCAGCAGCCCATAGCTGCCACCAAGTCCTAGCTTAGTGATGGCAGGCGTCTATGAGACAACCCCTCATCACTAAACTGTAGTGAAAGTAAATAAACACAAACAAAGCAAAATCCTTTATTTGAAATATAAGACAAAAAAACACCCTCTTTCACCACTTTATTAATCCCCAAATACCCCTCCAGGTCCGGCGTAATCCACACAAGGTCCCACAACAAGTTTATGTGTAAGGTAATAAGATGTCGTTAGAGATGGACAGACAAATAAAGAGAGACAGAGACAGCCAGGGAAAGAGACAGACAGAGACTGCGAGCCAGGTAAAGAGAGACAGACAGACAAAGACTGCCAGCCAGGTGAAGACACATACAGAGAGAGACTGTCAGCCAGGGAAAGAGACAGATAGCCAGGCAGGGAAAGAAACAAATAGAGACTTCGCTGTGTGTGACACCACAGGAGCGACGAACATCTCGTTACCTCCGTCCACCGGCAATGAGGAAGGAAGGAAGTGGGTGGCATGTTGCGGCTGCTCATCTCCGCCCCTCCTCTGCTATTGGATGGCTGCCATGTGACGTCGCTGTGACACCACACGACCCGCCCCCTTAGAAAGGAGGCGAATCAGCGGCCAGAGCGACGCCGCTGACCAGGTATGTGCGTGTGACGCTGCCGTAGCGATAATGTTCGGCAGCGATCACACAATATCGCACGTATGACGGGGGCGGGTGCTATCGCGCTCGAAATCGCTAGCTTATGCTAGCGATGTCGCAGCGTGTAAAGCCCGCAATAGACTAGTGTATTAGTCCTCAGATTGGTACTGTTACTGTATCTTAGTAATGAGCTTGATACTGTAGTAGTATCTTAGTACTGAGCTTGGTTCTTTTACTGTATCTTAGTAAAGAGCTTAGTTCTGTTACTGTATCTTTGTATTGAGTTGTTTCCGTTACTTCATTTTAGTGCTGAGCTTGGCTCTATTATTTCCATCTTCATTCATGTGTTAAGTGGGAAAGTTCTTGGAAAAATGAACACTTTTGTAATTCACTAAATATTAAAATTCTATTTCCCCATAAAATTAAAACTGATCTTTTAATTGCAACAGCAAACAGGAAATAATTTCCCATTTTTTTTTTACCAGCTACATGAGCTCCAAATGCTACTTAGGATCCTAGGCTTCGCATGCATTTTTTTCTACACATTCAGGTGCACTTTTTACACACACGCACAGGCTTGTTTTTTTATACATATTTCTACAGTACACGCACACACGCACACACACTCACTCCAGGGTGCATTATGCATACTTTTATCTGCCCAGATACACATAGAATCATAGAATCATAGAGTAGTAGAGTTGGAAGAGTTTTTTTGTAAACAAACCTGCACACACATAGAAATGCTTTTACACTCATATTGTAATATATGCAGACGAGTGTCTACAATACTGCTCACTACACTACATACAGAGGCGGACATTACATTGGTGCCACCTGTTCAGCCGCACAGGGGCCAAGAGGTAAGGGGGCCCATTTGTACCACCAAAGCACGCGGAATTTGATTACTTACTGGACTGAAATAGGCTCATATACTGTTCTTGCACCCTTTAATAGGAGGATTTGGGGCCCTTCAAAACAGAGAGATTGTGGCCCCTCAGTGCTGATTCTAGTAAAAAGTCAGTGCAACAGTTATGTGCTCCTCAGGGGTGGAGTTTACTGGCAGAGAAAGTGGAAAGCTCCCCGGAGGGTCAGGTTAAGTTTACATTCCAAGACGTTTATGTGACGCCCTGGCAAAACCAGGTAGTCACACAGATAGGCCCCCGCACAACACCCTTCCCACACAGGGTTAAAACAGCCAACCTGAAACCCTAGTCACCCCCACTAGGGTAGAACAGACACACCAGTGGGCGGGACCAGGCAGAAGGGAACACCCAACTATGGGTCTGGAGAACCCGGGGGGGGGGAATAAGTCAGATTAAGTTTGGAGTTCAAGTGGAGTGGAAGCTGGGGCTAGATGTAGCTCCAGTGGACAGAGAAGCTGAAGTTGATAGGTGGCGGGGTTGGAGCCCTGGTGCCTTGGTTAGGTGGCAGACAGTAGTCAGAGCCAGTAGGAGACGGGAAGACGGCTGCTGGAGATCCGAGGTGGACCGGGACAGGGTAGTGGCCCACCGGTACCGACACCGGAGAACCGACCCGGAAAACGTGCACAAGGGGGTACTCGGACCCTGAAGCCAGGACCGGCACCGATGGCCTAGCTAATTAACCGATTGAGGGCATGATTTTAGGTCCTGCCCCAACCTAAGTCCCTAAAAGTGACAACCACCCACTGAGAGGGATAGGGCATCTGCCAGGGCCCAGGAGATCCCACGGGTCAGCGTCGACGAGCACGGCTCCCCACAAAAATGACCAGGAGCGGACTCCTGCGTTTCATACCGGGAAGTCTAGTGAACAGAAACACACAGTGCAGAGGAGAGGGATACTGACTACTAGCCCGGGTGTGGGACCAGATACACCCGTGAGCGGAGGCCGGCCACCACCACCTTGGTTTACCACAAAACGTGTGCTTATTGTCTCCATACCGCCTTGCAACCTCGTCCAGGGCAACTGAACTGTGAGTGTGTGAAACCTGCAACTCTACACAACATTTGGGTCCCGGGGCATCCATCGCTACCCACGGAGGGGTTAACATCAAGTTGCCACTACATCTCCCCCGGGTACCCCATACCAGCAGCGGTGGTGTTACAACTCACCACACACCGTGGGTGGCGTCACAGGCAATTTATACCAAGTCCCGTACATTTACGTCCCCTTTTTGTTCGACGTGGCGTCGCGACCTCCGGGTCTGGAGCACCCCTCGAGCCGCACCGTAAATTCGGATCCGAGCAGCCACGGCTGCTGGCGTGGGGGCGCCACATTTATATGGTTTAGTGTGGAAGTGCGTAACATACAATTTGTGGCAGATTCAGCAAATTAGATACTACATGTTAGGGATCCAGGAAAGGATTAGGAAAAGTCAGTTTTTGGGCACGTGTATGGGCCCATAGATTGTGAATCTAATAGTGTACAGATCATAATCAAGCATAGGGTATCAAATAAGATCTACATGTATGGTGGGCCATTCCATGTTATATTTTAATCTTAAGCTCAGCCCTTGCTGATCTGGATGGTGTAGTTCCACCTAATATTAAATCTTATGTGATAATAGGGCAACAACCCCAAGTTTACTGCTCAGATTTATTTAGCGTTCATACATCCTCCAAAAACTTCCCTGTGATCTTAGATTTCAATGTCTTGACTATCCAGTAAGTATATAGAAGTTTATCAGCAAGAAACATCTGGATCTTCTGGATCAGCGTATATGAGCAGCTTTCTTCAGTGCCGTCTTCAGGTCTCGGCTCCTCAGGCTGTAGATTAGGGGGTTGAGTAAGGGGGTGATTAGTGTATACAACACAGTGACCACTCGGTTCAGTACAAGAAGATTACTGGCATTAGGAACAAAATAGATAAAAGTCACGGACGCGTAAAATATAAAAACCACAGTCAGATGAGACGTACAGGTGGAGAACGCTTTACGTTTTCCATCACTGGTGCGAATCATGAGCACCGTCCTAAAAATTCTGACATAAGGGTAAAATGTGGTAACAAAAGCTATGGCGCCAAGAAAACAGCCTACAATTATCAAGACTAGGACATTGATGGAAATATCAGTACAAGAGATCTGGAACAAATGAGGCAGATCACAAAAGAAGTTCTGGATGAAGTTGGGACCACAGAATGCCAATCTTCTCAAAAATAAGGTACAAATAATGGGGGCTAGAAGAGATGAAGACCAAACCAAAGACACTATCTGAGTGCACTTGCTCCAGGACATGACCTGGAAGTAATGGAGAGGGTGGCAGATGGCTACATAACGGTCGTAAGACATGGAGGATAGCAAGAAAACCTCAGAGGTTCCAAAATAGATGACAAAGAACATTTGTGCTATGCAGTCTGGGAGGGAGATGTACCAATGTTGGGTGATGAGGCCAACAAGCATCCTTGGAGCAGTCACTGATGAGTAGGACATGTCCAAGAATGCTAAGTTTCCAAGAAAGAAATACATGGGTGTGTGAAGATGAGCGCAAGTAACTACTAGGAGGATGATGAGAAAGTTGGTGATGAAGGTCATCAGGTAGACGAGGAGGAAGAAGGTGAAGAGAACATGGATGGTCCTCTGATTATCTGACAGACTCATGAGCAGAACGCTGGTGATCGATGTTTGGTTCTTCATGGCTGCAGTGTGATTCTTCCCAAAGTTTTTCAAATTTGTAAAATTAATGGCAAAAATTTAACAAAGGAATACAAGACCTGGAAGGTGAAGATCTTGGCTCATATATATATATAGTTTCTGATGCGAACAGCTAATGGTGTTCTCCGCTTTAAAACTCATCCATTATCCCAGGAGTAGAAGTCCCAAAAGCCCCAAACCTCTGCTCCGCACATCCATAAATAATGTAATGTGGTCTCAGGACGCTCATTGTTGTGCTTGTTTATTGTGAGGGATTTCTCAGTTTAATTTCAGTTTCCAATTTATGTCTTATATGACAGGTGGATGGCATCATGTACAACGGAGAAAACAAAGACGGGAAACTAAAATAAGATTCCCAGCAGGGAAGATCACAGAAATGGAAAATGTAAGAACATACAGTCCTGAGTGCAGCACTATACAGAACTGCAATATATACACATACAAATACAATATATACATATGTACACTGGACATCCTGACATGAGGAAACTTGCAGTATTTTAAGCTTATTTCATAAATTGAATTTATTGTAAAGCACATAATAAAAATGTAAATGAGATAAATGAAAAAGAGCACTGATCAAAATTAGAGAACACTTTCAGATCCCTGCAAGTTATTAGTGTTAATCCGGCACCTGGTGCTAATTTCCTTAATTATCTGACAAACCCTTTCCACTGAATTTGCAAAAATGGTGTGCCATTCCAAAGTGACTGAAACCCTCCGTCAGCAGGTTGTCCAGATGAAGGCCAAAAGGGGTGACCCTATCAGGAGAAGTTGGTCATTCCAAGTCTGTGATTTGTGAGACTATTGTACAACATCATAAACTCTTTCAAGTCCCCCAAGAAGGCTGGTCGCCCCCGAAAGACAAATGCAAGAGAGGACAGGATAATGTGGAGAATCTCCATGGGTAATCGTTTCATCACTACAGCTGGAATTGCTCACCAGTTCAGCACTGAACAGGGTAAGGATATGTCTCGTCAAACTGTGTCACGACGTTTAAGAGCATTTGGACAGAAAGCCCACTCTGCAGTGACCAAACCTCTCATTAGCAGAAAGAATCACAAGGCTAGACTCCCCTTTGGTGAGGAGCATGTTGTGTGGACAGAGGAGAAGTGTCCTCAGTTCATTTTAGTGATGAAAGCCAGTTTAATTTATTTAGGTCTGATGGGAACCATTATGTTCATCGACAAACTGGGGAAAGACTGAACACAAAATGTGTTTAGAAGTCAGTGAAAGGTGGTGGAGGAAGCGTCATGGTTTGGGGAATGTTTTGTGCAGCAGGAGTTGGACCTCTCATACAGCTACATGGGAGAGTGAATGCAAGTGTGGATCAGAACCGTCATCACAACAAGTGGTTCCTTAATTGTGTTCATCACTCAATCAGCCAGCAATTTTCATGCAGGACAATGCCCCCTGTCTCACAGCAAAATGGGGAAAGCAGTTCCTTGAAACAATGAAATGACCAGCCCAGAGTCCTGATCTAAACCCAATAGAAAACCTCTGGGAAATCCTTGGTGACAAAGTTATGGCCAAGAAAGCCACAACAGTCAAAGAACTGTGGGATAGACTGGAATTAGAGTAGACCAAAATCTCACCAGAGCAGTGTGAGAGACTAGTGATGTTCAGATCGTGGGCACGTACACTTAGATGCCACTTAATTGCAGTTATATTTCCAGAAAAGAAGACAAATTCCGTAACAAAATGATTTGCAAAGTTTCATACCTTTCTATGCTGGACAGAATTATTAAAAAAAATAATGAAAATTGATTTACTATTGAATTCTAACAAGAAGGATTTCTGGGACTCCGGTAACAGACAGTCTTTAAGTAGGTATATCCATTACTTCTTTGGAGAAGCCAAACCATTCACCATCTTTTCTCACTTAGACTTTCCAATGTGTACAAATAATAAAAGTGACCTATGATCTATGCCAATGCTTGAGGAGCACTGACAAAATAAATTGGGCAAACGACAAAAAAGATAAGTAATCTTAAACATTCCGCCATTATTCTTTAAATGATTAACTTGTTTTGGAGCTTCCACTGATACAGTATACTGCATAACTCTTGAGTGTGCTGGACTGTAAAAATGACCACTGGAGAGGGGAAATTCATCATTATGAAGAAAGAGCCCATATGACTAAACAAAGGATGTAGTTCTGACTATGTGCGTGGCTGACTTTCTGATTTTGGATAATTCCACCACAACCACTCCTCCACATTGATCAGTATAGACATCTTGGCCATAGGTTGAGTTAGTTGGACTTAAGTACTGCATTCTTCTACAAATTTGAGTTTACTGGCACCAACTCTTGTGCCTGAACTGCCCAAAAGAAAAGTGTGTAGCAAACAGTTTGGATTCACAGTCAAACATCTAGAAGTCAAGAATGACATAAAATTGTGGAGCGTGGCCAATGTGATCGAAACCATTGACTTGTGTTCACATTTTAAACCTCTCACACAAATAAAGAGAATTCTAAAAGTTTTTGTTAAGTCAGGGGAACCCTTATTTTTCTACAGCTGATGCCATTAAACTCAAATCAACCAAATGATCTACTTAGGTCTCCAACACTGGGTGGTAGTTGACAGTGAGGGATTGACTCCAGATGCTCCACCACACTACATGAAATACCTGGTCCTGGCTCGGTGTATGGACTTTCACCATGTAGGCTGGGAACCCCTGGGGGACACATACTGTCGCTGATGTTGGCTGGCCAAGAACGGATGATGACTCACACTCACAAGGAGACCAAAAGTTCCCTTTAAACCACAACTCTTTACTGTACGGTTCCTTCACTACTTTATGTTCAAGATAGCGGCACATATCTTCCGGCACATTACAGTTTTAGGCTGGGTTCACATGTCATGGAGTCATCCGTTATCACGGATCTGTTAGAGATCCATTTGCAGAAAAGTTGTGCAAACACAAATTTTTTGTCCGTTGTTAAATAACGGATGTCGGCCGTATCAGGTTTTTTTTAAACGTGGAGTTTATGAACAATGGATCCGATAACAGATTGCTATTTATCGTCCATTTGTAATTCATCCTTTAAGAAAAAAATTGATCCATTACAAATGCTTGTACAACGGATGGCTAAATAGCGATCCGTTAATGTATATGTTGTCCAAAGAGTCCAATGTTAAAAAAAGGATCCAGCAGAAATCAGTCTCCCAACGGATCTGTTCTAATGGATGACTACAGGCTGCTTTACACACAGTGACATCACTAGCGATGTTGCTGGTGAAAGCACCCGCCCCCTGTCGGTTGTGCGTCACGAGCAAAACGCTGCCCGTGGCGCACAACATCGCTAGGACCCGTCACACGTACTTACTTGCCTAGCAACGTCGCTGTGGCCGACGAACCACCTCCTTTCTAAGGGGGCGGTTTGTGCGGCGTCACAGCGACGTCACACGGCAGCCAACCAATTGAAGCGGAGGAGCGGAGAGCAGCCGAAAGAAAGTGTCGCCCACCTCGTTGCCGGAGGACGTAGGTAAGGTGTTGTTCATTGTTCCTGGGGTGTCACACGTAGCGATGAGTGCTGCCTCAGGAACAACGAACAACCTGCGACCTGCAACCGCAACGATGTTTGGGATTAGAACGACGTGTCAACGATCAATGATTTGGTGAGTAATTTTGATCATTAGCGGTCGTTCATACGTTTCACACGCAACGACGTCGCTAACGAGGCCGGATGTGTGTCACAAATTCCGTGACCCCAACGATATCTCGTTAGATGTCGTTGCGTGTAAAGCCCCCTTAAAAGACATGTGAACTTAGCCTAATTTCACATTAAGAGACACAGTTCAGCTTTCCTCTGGCGTGAGTCACATCTAAGTGAGCCAGTGAGTCTCAGTGCAACCCGGTCCATCATTACAGCACACACCGTGACGGTCACCTTCCAGTCTCTTTAAAAGTCTCATAATGACCGGAGTAAAGCTTTGCACTCCCGTACATCTAGTAGGAAACAGCTCAGTTGGTTGATTACGTTCACATGCCAGTTGAAGTTAATCTGGTATGTTGACAGTTAAGGAGCCTGACCACTAGAGTCCTGCGCTAGTAGATCACCCAGTACCTTGACGGTTTAAGGGGCCTGGCCACTAGAGTCCTGTGCCAGTAGAAGTCATCCAGTACCTTGAAGGTTTAAAGAGCCTGGCCACTAGAGTACTGCACCAGACGAATTCACCCAGAACCTTGACAGTTAAAGGGTCCTGGCCACAAGAGTCCTGCCCCAATAGGTCACCCAGTACCATGATGGTTAAGGGGCCTGGCTACTAGAGTCCTGCACCAGTAGATCACCTGGTACCTTGACAGTTTAAGGGGCCTTGCCACCAGAGTCTTGTGCCAATACGTCACCCAGTACCTTGACGATTTAAGGTTCATGGCCACTAGAGGCCTCCGTCAGTAGGTCACCCAGTACCTTGATGGTTTACGGACCCTGGCCACTGGAGTCCTGCTCCAGTAGGTCACCCAGTACCTTGATGGTTTAAGGGGCCTGGCCACTAGAGTCCTGTGCCAGTAGGTCACCCAGTACCTTGAGAGGCCTGGCCACCAGAGTCCTGCACCAGTAGGTCACCCAGTACCTTGACGGTTTAAGGGGCCTGGCCATTAGAATCCTGTGCCTGTAGGTCACCAAGAACTTTGACGTTTAAGGGGCCTGGCCACTAGAGGCCTGTGCCAGTAGGTCACTCAATAGCTTGACAGTTTAAGGGCCCTGGCCAATAGAGTCTTCCGTTAGTAGGTCACCCAGTACCTTGATGGTTTAACGAGCCTGGCCACTGAAGTCCTGCACCAGTAGGTCACCCAGTACCTTGACGGTTTAAAGGGGCCTAGCCATTAGAGTCCTGTGCCAGTAGGTCACCCAATATCTTGATGGTTTAAGGGGCCTGGCCACTAGAGTCCTGTGTCAGTAGGTCACCCAGTACCTTGACAGTTTAAGGGGCCTGCCTGCAAGGCTTCTGTCCTCCAGCTCCTATAGCCTGAGCCACTCAGTTTGAAGCTTGGTCTCCAATTACAGTGCTGTTCACAGCCTATATCTTCAGCCTCTCTCGAGGTTCACGCTACAGTATCTTGCTTTTTGTCTCCTTTTCTACGTTGCCACAAACAGCCCACTATATTCAATGCTGCCTATCTCTGCCCTAAATCCCCCTACTTAACTTGACTTGAAAACACCTCTCTCAATTCCTTTCTCACCAGTCTTACCCCTGACCCCTCTTGGCCACCTACGTCCCTACATAGATTACCTGTGCGTCCAGCATCATTTTTCAAACATCCTTGTTCTAAACTACACTTACCGCATTACCCTATATTCCACTCTTAAAAATCATTACAGCCATTATCAGTGGATTTCCAGACAGTGTGACCACCTTTTAAGAGGCTCTTAACCAAATGATAAAAGTGTGACCATAGTGAATATTTCCTTTAAGCGTCACTTTGAGGACTCTTAACAGTATATACAGTTAGGTCCAGAAATATTTGGACAGTGACACAATTTTGGCGAGTTGGGCTCTGCATGCCACCACATTGGATTTGAAATGAAACCTCTACAACAGAATTCAAGTGCAGATTGTAACGTTTAATTTGAAGGTTTGAACAAAAATATCTGATAGAAATTGTAGGAATTGTACACATTTCTTTACAAACACTCCACATTTTAGGAGGTCAAAAGTAATTGGACAAATAAACCAAACCCAAACAAAATATTTTTATTTTCAATATTTTGTTGCGAATCCTTTGGAGGCAATCACTGCCTTAAGTCTGGAATCCATGGACATCACCAAACGCTGGGTTTCCTCCTTCTTAATGCTTTGCCAGGCCTTTACAGCCGCAGCCTTCAGGTCTTGCTTGTTTGTGGGTCTTTCCGTCTTAAGTCTGGATTTGAGCAAGTGAAATGCATGCTCAATTGGGTTAAGATCTGGTGATTGACTTGGCCATTGCAGAATATTCCACTTTTTGGCACTCATGAACTCCTGGGTAGCTTTGGCTGTATGCTTGTGGTCATTGTCCATCTGTACTATGAAGCGCCGTCCGATCAACTTTGCGGCATTTGGCTGAATCTGGGCTGAAAGTATATCCCGGTACACTTCAGAATTCATCCGGCTACTCTTGTCTGCTGTTATGTCATCAATAAACACAAGTGACCCAGTGCCATTGAAAGCCATGCATGCCCATGCCATCACGTTGCCTCCACCATGTTTTACAGAGGATGTGGTGTGCCTTGGATCATGTGCCGTTCCCTTTCTTTTCCAAACTTTTTTCTTCCCATCATTCTGGTACAGGTTGATCTTTGTCTCATCTGTCCATAGAATACTTTTCCAGAACTGAGCTGGCTTCATGAGGTGTTTTTCAGCAAATTTAACTCTGGCCTGTCTATTTTTGGAATTGATGAATGGTTTGCATCTAGATGTGAACCCTTTGTATTTACTTTCATGGAGTCTTCTCTTTACTGTTGACTTAGAGACAGATACACCTACTTCACTGAGAGTGTTCTGGACTTCAGTTGATGTTGTGAACGAGTTCTTCTTCACCAAAGAAAGTATGCGGCGATCATCCACCACTGTTGTCATCCGTGGACGCCCAGGCCTTTTTGAGTTCCCAAGCTCACTAGTCAATTCCTTTTTTCTCAGAATGTACCCGACTGTTGATTTTGCTACTCCAAGCATGTCTGCTATCTCTCTGATGGATTTTTTCTTTTTTTTCAGCCTCAGGATGTTCTGCTTCACCTCAATTGAGAGTTCCTTAGACCGCATGTTGTCTGGTCACAGCAACAGCTTCCAAATGCAAAACCACACACCTGTAATCAACCCCAGACCTTTTAACTACTTCATTGATTACAGGTTAACGAGAGAGACGCCTTCAGAGTTAATTGCAGCCCTTAGAGTCCCTTGTCCAATTACTTTTGGTCCCTTTAAAAAGAGGAGGCTATGCATTACAGAGCTATGATTCCTAAACCCTTTCTCCGATTTGGATGTGAAAACTCTCATATTGCAGCTGGGAGTGTGCACTTTCAGCCCATATTATATATATAATTGTATTTCTGAACATGTTTTTGTAAACAGCTAAAATAACAAAACTTGTGTCACTGTCCAAATATTTCTGGACCTAACTGTATGGACATAATTCAGTTCATAGTGAAAGCTGGGTGGCAACTCATATGGCCATCATCAAGGAGGATAACAATTCTAGATATGCAACTGTATTTTGAAGTTATGCCATTCATGAATCTGGAAAGTTGGGTCTGAACCCTTGTGGGACCAGCAATATTAGATACATTGGTGGGACCTAGTCCGAAAATTGATGATTACCGAGTCACTGGCTGAACTTCTATTTTGCTCATTGAAAATAAGTGTATTTAGTTTGTGGATGGAACTCATTTCTTTTGCCATTCAATATATCCCAACAGGTTTGCAATACTGTCAAGAGAATGGGACTATTGAAAGAAGGAGTGTAGCGAGGGCGTTCTGCAGGGACACCGACTTACTCACCATCACGGCCGGGTTACACGTTCTCCAGCACTCCCTTGGCCATCCACATGTGCTGCTGCCTTCTTCCCCTCCTGAGGCCTGTGCATGCAACCCAGGTCTCCCAGGAGTGTGCTTAGGCAACACGCACACGCATAAGCCCTCTTCTTAAAAGGCCAGCTTGCTATTTTCAGGAACTGCCTCTCAGTCTATGGCTGAGAGGCACTATGTATTTAAGGCACCCTCCCATTAGGTAAGGTGCCTGTGCAAAGCTCCTAATTAGTCACTGTCTCAGTTTGCTAGCTAGTTAGGTGTCAGGTCCTGAGTTCCTATCCTTGTTATCCCGTATCACCTGTGCCTGCCTTCCTATTCCTGTCTGTACTAGACTGCCTCAGTCATACCACTTGTACCTGTCCATACCTGAGTCCTGTGGGTCAGTTGCCAAGCTCCCGGTCACTACTGGGAGTAGTACCTAGCATCCGCCTCATGGTGGGTGCTTAGTTAAACCCCTCCCACTACAGTGTAAGCCCAGGTCCTCCATGTGGTCCATTGTGGCCACTAATCCCGTTCACTGCCCCTACACCGGCCGTGAGCGTTACAAGGGGATAAAAGGTTCTAAGAATAGGAACTGAAATGTTAGGAGGAACAGACATCAAAGAATACCGTACTGAAGGAGAACATTAGAAAAGTCCATTAGCTCTGATTGAATTCTCTGTTGAGCTCAGTAAAATAAAAAAAAAATACCAACTTTCTATTGTCTCATTAAGAAGTGTCGCCATCACCTACATGTTACCCGCTGGGGATTTGGGGTCCCTGTACAGTACGATCGCAGCTCTGCAGCATAAGTTAATGTAATTAATGCTCTGCTACATCGTGGGAATAATTACCGCAACTCTCAGCTCAAGAAATTAGCAATTTAGTCCCAACACGTAATAGAGCTGAGGATTACCGCGCCCGGAGACCATAAACAAATGGATCCGAGCTGAGAGAGAAGAGACACTAACAAGGAGATTAATATTAAGTCAGAACGTTAAGATGTCAGTTATCTATAGGTTTTATTGTATATTATTATCATAACTTTAAAATAAATTAGAAAATGAAAATCACAAATTATCAAACAAAAACTTCTTGTACATAGGGGGCAGTATTATAGCAGTTATATTCTTGTACATAGGAGCAGTATTATAGTAGTTATATTCTTGTACATAGGAGCAGTATTATAGTAGTTATATTCTTGTATATAGGGGCAGTATTATAGTAGCTATATTCTTGTACATAGTGGCAGTATTATAGCAGTTATATTCTTGTACATAGGGGCACTATTATAGCAGTTATATTCTTGTACATAGGGGCAGTATTATAGTAGTTATATTCTTGTACATAGGGGCAGTATTATAGCAGTTATATTCTTGGACATATGGGGCAGTATTATAGTAGTTATACTCTTGTACATAGGAGCAGTATTATAGTAGTTATATTCTTGTACATATGGGGCAGTATTCTAGTAGTTATGTTCTTGTACATAGGGGGCAGTATTATAGTAGTTATGTTCTTGTACATAGGGGGCAGTATTATAGTAGTTATATTCTTGTACATAGAGGCAGTATTATAGTAGTTATATTCTTGTACATAGAGGCAGTATTATAGTAGTTATATTCTTGTACATAGAGGCAGTATTATAGTAGTTATATTCTTGTACATAGGGGGCAGTATTATAGTAGTTATATTCTTGTACATAGCAGCAGTATTATAGTAGTTATATTTTTGTACATAGGGGCAGTATTATAGTAGTTATATTTTTGTACATAGGGGCAGTATTATAGTAGTTATATTCTTGTACATAGGGGCAGTATTATAGCAGTTATATTCTTGTACATAGGGGCAGTATTATAGCAGTTATATTCTTGTACATATGGGGCAGTATTATAGTAGTTATACTCTTGTACATAGGAGCAGTATTATAGTAGTTATATTCTTGTACATATGGGGCAGTATTCTAGTAGTTATATTCTTGTACATAGGGGGCAGTATTATAGTAGTTATGTTCTTGTACATAGGGGCAGTATTATAGTAGTTATATTCTTGTACATAGAGGCAGTATTATAGTAGTTATATTCTTGTACATAGGGGGCAGTATTATAGTAGTTATATTCTTGTACATAGGAGCAGTATTATAGTAGTTATATTTTTGTACATAGGGGCAGTATTATAGTAGTTATATTTTTGTACATAGGGGCAGTATTATAGTAGTTATATTCTTGTACATAGGGGCAGTATTATAGTAGTTATATTCTTGTACATATGGGGCAGTATTATAGTAGTTATACTCTTGTACATAGGAGCAGTATTATAGTAGTTATATTCTTGTACATATGGGGCAGTATTCTAGTAGTTATATTCTTGTACATAGGAGGCAGTATTATAGTAGTTATATTCTTGTACATAGGAGCAGTATTATAGTAGTTATATTCTTGTACATAGCGGCAGTATTATAGTAGTTATATTCTTGTACATATGGGGCAGTATTCTAGTAGTTATATTCTTGTACATAGGGGCAGTATTATAGTAGTGATATGCTTGTACATAGGGGGCAGTATTATAGTAGTTATATTCTTGTACATAGGGACAGTATTATAGTAGTTATATTCGTGTACATAGGGGCAGTATTATAGTAGTTATATTCTTGTACATAGAGGCAGTATTATAGTAGTTATATTCTTGTACATAGGGGCAGTATTATAGTAGTTACAGTTAGGTTCATAAATATTTGGACAGTGATTTCAGCTCCGCAGGCCACTATTTTTTATTGAAAAGGAAACAACTGAGATGCATTTGAAGTGGAGACTTTCAAGATTAATTAAAAGGGGTTGAACAAAAATATCCTGTGAAAAGTTTAGTAATTGTAATTTTTCTACAAAGTCACCACATTTCAGGCAGGAGCTCCAAAGTCATTTTACAAATTTACTTTACCATAAATAAAATGTTCATTCTTGATACTTTGTAGAGAATCCTTTGCAGCAATGACGGCCTGAAGTCTGGAAGCCATGGACGTCACCATCGCTGGTTTCCTCCTGTGTGAGGCTTTGCAGCCTTTACTTCACTGACTTCAGTTGTTGTTTGTTTCTGGGTTTGTCTTCATTAAGTTTTGTCTTAATCATGTGAAATGCAGCTGGATGGGGCTGAGATCTCGTCATGACACGGCCATTGCAGAATATTCCTCTTCTTTGCTTTCGCAGGATGTTTTGGGTCATTGTCCATCTGACTGTGAAGCGCCGTCCGATAAACCTTGCTGCATTTGGTTGGATCTGAGCAGAAAGTCTCGCCCTGTGCACTACAGAATTCATCCGGCTGCTTCTCTCTTCAGTCACATCATCAATAACCACTAGTGCCCCAGGGCCATTAGGAGCCCTGCATGCCCGGCCATCACACCGCATCCGCCATGTGTTACAGAGGACGTGCTGACCTTTGGACCATGAACCATTCCAAGCCTTCTCCTGATTACTGGTTCATATCTTATTATGAACCCTCTGTATTTGGTCCCATGAAGTCTTCTCTTTATGGTAGACTTAGATACTGAATCATCGACTGCCTGGAGATTATTCTTCACTTGGGTGGATGTTGTGAAGAGATTTTTTTTCCCCATGGAAAGGCTACTACGATCATCCACTACTGTTGTCCTCTGTCCAGGCCTTTTTCAGTTCCAAGTTCACCAGTGCACTCTTTCGTGCAGAATGTACCATACTGTTGATTTGGCTATCACTAACATTTCTTCTATCTCTCTGATGGAATTATCTTTTTTTTTCAGATTGTCTATTTCTTTTCCATTGAGAGCTCATTTGACTGCATTTTGTTGGATCACAGCAACAGCTTCCAACAATGCCACACCTGGAATCAGCTCCAGACCGTTTACCTGCTTAATTAAAGATGGATTATCAAAGGAATAGTCCATTAAGGAGCTTTTGATATAATTGTTCAATTACTTTTGATCCCATGAAAAAGAGACAGCTACATATTAAAGAGCGCAGATGATTGGCAACATGAAAGGTAGAGAGAGTTCTAAAATGATTCTCCTTTGTAGGATTTTCAACATGACAAAAACCTGGGATTTAATCAGGAGGGTTAAGACTTTTTAAATCCAGTGTATACAGTGCCTTGTGAAAGTATTTGGCCCCCTTAAATTTTTCAACCATTTCCGACATTTGAGGCTTTGAACATAAAGATAAAAATGTTAATGTTCTGGTGAAGAATCAACAACAAGTGGGACACAATTGTGAAGTTGAATGAAATTTATTGCTTATTTTAAACTTTTTAAAAAATAAATAACTGAAAATTGGGGCGTGCAATATTATTCATCCCCTTTACTTTCAGTGCAGCAAACTCACTCCAGAAGTTCATTGAGGATCTCTAAATGATCCAATGTTGTCCTAAATGACTGATGATGATAAATATAATCCCCTGTGTGTAATCAAGTCTCCGTATAAATGCACCTGCTCTGTGATAGTCTCAGTGTTCTGTTTAAAGTGCAGATAACATCATGAAGACCGAGGAACACAACAGGCAGGCCAGTGATACTGTTGTGGAGAAGTTTTTAAGACAGATTTGGTTACAAAAAGATTTCTAAAACTTTAAACATCCCAAGGAGCACTGTGCAAGCGATCATATTGAAATGGAAGGAGTATTATACCACTGCAAATCTACCAAGACCCGGCCGTCCATCCAAACTTTCATCTCAAACAAGGAGAAGACTGATCAGAGATGCAGCCAATAGGCCCATGATCACACTGGATGAACTGCAGAGATCTACAGCTGAGGTGGGAGAGTCTGTCCATAGGACAACAATCAGTCGTACACTGCACAAATCTGGCCTTTATGGAAGAGTTGCAAGAAGAAAGCCACTTCTCAAAGATATCCATAAAAAGTGTTGTTTAAAGTTTGCCACAAGTCACCTGGGAGACACCAAACATGTGGAAGAAGGTGCTCTGGTCAGGTGCAACCAAAATCAAACTTTTTGGGCACAATGCCAAACGATATGTTTGACGTAAAAGCAACACAACTCATCACCCTGAACACACCACCCCCACTGTCAAACAAGGTGGTGGCAGCATCATGGTTTGGGCCTGCTTTTCTTTAGCAGGGACAGGGAAGATGGTTAAACTTAATGGAAGATGGTTGGAGCCAAACACAGGACTATTCTTGAAGAAAACCTGTTGGAGTCTGCAAAAGACCTGAGACTGGGACAGAGATTTGTCTTCCAACAAGACAATGATCCCAAACATAAAGCAAAATCTATAATGGAATGGTTCACAAATAAACGTATCCAGGTGTTAGAATGGCCAAGTCACAGTCCAGACCTGAATCCAATCGAGAATCTGTGGAAAAAGCTGAAAACTGCTGTTCACAAACGCTCTCCATCCAACCTCACTTAGCTCCAGCTGTTTACAAAGGAAGAATGGGCGAGAATTTCAGTCTCTCGATGTGCAAAACTGATAGACACATACTCCAAGCGACTGCAGCTGTAATCGCAGGAAAAGGGGGCACTACAAAGTAGTCACTTAAAGGGGACGAATAATATTGCACGCCCCAATTTTCAGTTATTTATTTTTTAAAAAAGTTTAAAGTAAGCAATAAATTTCGTTCAACTTCACAATTGTGTCCCACTTGTTGTTGATTCTTCACCAGAACATTAACATTTTTATCATTATGTTTGAAGCCTGAAATGTGGGAAAAGGTTGAAAAATTCAAAGGGGCCGAATACTTTCGCAAGGCACTGTATGCTGACATACAAGGGTTCTTATTCTCTCTTCTTTTTACCATGAGACCAGACATGGGTGATTCTATCTTTTGGCATAGCTATCGAAACGTCTCCCAAACTTGTAGAATTAAATTTTTTTTTAGAGAATTAAAAGAAAAAAAACCCGTTGCTCCAAAAACCTTTACATTCTGGATTATATTTATGCAAAATATCTGCCTAAACTTGACCTTCCAAAAATCTGAAGATTTATGTCCTTTGTCACGGTTTAAGATAAATAAATCTAAATTCAAAAACTCTTAGGAAACAATAGTTTGGCGAGAAAAGTTCCAGAAATCAATATATCAAGTACGGTACAAATACAATATTAAAAAAAGAGCAAAGAGTGAAAAAAAAAGAAAGAGAAAGTCTTTATTTTATGACTCGTCTGAGATGAAACAACTGCTGACACCGATCACACTCACAGAAGAACTGAAAGAGCAAATTTAAACATTTAAGAACCACTTCATTGTCAAAGTGCTGAGCTGACTTAAGACCACATCAAAGTTCTCCCTTGATGTGTTTTTTTTTCATACATCAGAACAGAGGAGTTCATAAAAAAAAAGAACAAAAAAAAGCTAATAGAGTTAAAAATGTCCCCAAATTGTTAGTTTACAAATTCTGCAGCCAAAAATGTGTGGGGAAAGAAATAAACTGGAAAAGCCATGGAATGCAAGAGTTTTAATTGAACCTAATTGTAATTTTTTTTTTCTTTCTTAAAAAATGTATTCAAATAAATAAAAATGAAAAAAGATGTTTCGAAAAGGTTTCTACAGCATTTTAAGTCCTGCCATGTATTTTAAAAATCTGTGCTTCAAATGAGAGCCCAGACTGGGGGTACATGAGGGATTACAACCAATATCAACGGGGGGAATGAAAACACAAAACCATAAAGTATTGGACTCTGCTGGTTCTTGGGTGAAAAATAAAAACTTAGTAGATCACTTGTCTGTGCTTTATCATAAGAATTAGGACCCTCCTGTCTTCTCACCATGGCACCCCCATCCTGGGACAGGAGGACTTAAAACACGTAAGTCGCTAAGCTTGTGTTTCAGATTTAGGGAGCTCTGAGAGGTTCCCACTGCCCATGTGGTATGGCTGCAACCTAAGCTAGGGCTTAGTGGTACTTTGCACGTTGCGACATCGCTACTGCGATACCGTCGGGGTCAAATCGAAAGTGACGCACATCCGGCACCAGTAACGACGTCGCAACGTGTAAAGCCTAGATGCACCGATAAATGATCGCAAAAGCGTCGTAAATCGGTGATCTGTGTAGTGTCGGACATTTCCATAATGTCGCAACAATAGGAGATATGATGTTGTTCCTCGTTCCTGCGGCAGCACACATCGCTGTGTGTGAAGCCGTAGGAGCGAGTAACATCTCCTTACCTGCGTCCCGCCTGCAATGCGGAAGCAAGGAGGTGGGCAGGATGTTACGTACCGCTCATCTCCACCCCTCTGCTTCTATTGGTCGCCTGCCGTGTGACGTCGCTGTGACGCCGCACGACCTCCCCTCTTAGGAAGGAGGCGGGTGGCCGGACAGAGCGACATCGCAGAGCAGGTAAGTGCGTGTGAAGCTGCCGTAGCGATAATGTTCACTACGGCAACTATCACAAGATATCGCATGTGTGACGGGGACGGGGACTATCGCGCTCGGCATCGCTATCATCGGCTAGCGATGTCGCAGCATACAAAGTACCCCTTACTGTTTCGACAGACCCTCCTGTATGGTGGCTACACTAGTGCCCTGGTTCCATTCATATTTATGCCAAATCTTTTGATTTATCTACTAAAATCTACTAAAAATGACTTCGTTTTTTTTAACTTTAAAATTTTTATTGAAATTGTCAATTGTCATACAGAAAATAAAAAGTAAGAATCACAATTCTTGAGACACATGTCCCCAAAAAAAGATAAGTACCACGGATAAAGTCGCAATACCTAATGATAACATTCCATGCCATAACGCCTGCCCCGTGAACATGAGTTATCCCAGGCTGTAGGGTGAGGCCGCTGCGACCTGAGGGACACCTTACTAATGGTTATGAGTACCATTGAGTACCAATATCTAACAATAAACTTCAAAACTAGACAAACAATGACAAGACAAGTGAGGGGGGTTAAGGAAGGAAAGGAAAAGTGGCGGGGAGGAAGGATAAAATTCAAGAATCCAGACATTTTCCCTAGGGCCCATGGGCCTGAGTCTTACAGATCCTCACGCCCCGCAAAGTAGTCCCATGGTGACCACACCGCCTGGAAGCGTTCCATTGTGTCATTCAATAGTGCCGTAAGGTGTTCCATGCGTCTAACATCCAATAATTAATACTTGAGGCTCTGGAGTGTGGGGGTCCCTGACTGCCTCCAATTCCTTGCAATTAGGCACCTGGCCGCTGTAAGGATGTGAGACATAAGCCTAGAGGCCATTTTTCCCATACCCCCAATCCCGAGGCCCAAAATATAAATCAAATGATCAAGATCTACCTCTATATATAGTACTTTGTGAATTAACCACTTAACCTGCTCCCAGAAGGGAACTATCCCTGGACAGGACGAGAATATGTGTAGGATGGTGCCTGTGCTTCCCCCGCATCTCCAGCAACTAGCCGGTATAGAGGGGTCTAAGCCATGAAGGAAGTCTGGAGTGTGGTACCAAAACAACAAAATTTTGTAAATATTTTCTTTATATAATGTGCATATTGATGTCTTGGCGGCGTTACCCCAAATTGCTGCCCAATCCTGAGAAAGAACCCGCCTTCCCAATAGAGACTCCCATTTCCGCATATATGGAAAAATCCCCTCAGGCCCATCCCGAGGCTCAGAAAGCAACATGTAAATTGGTGTCCGTGACCCTTCTACAAATTTTCTCAAACTCTGTGGGAACCTAGACCCCCGCCCTGCCAAACAAGGAGCCAGCCAAGTCTCTGATCTGCAGATATTGGAAAAACTCTCGATTAGAGAGGGAAAATTTATCTCTGAGAAACTCAAAGGAATGGATCTGCGTCGTGCTTCCATCTATAATATCTGCGAATCTGAATAGGCCTGCCCTGAGCCAAGGTGCACCATGTCCGACTCCAGACTACTTGGGAGCAGGGGTTGGTATATGAAGGACATCAAAGGAGAGCAGGGGGGCACCAGAGGAAATCTTCTAATATAAAATGCCTAGAGGTCCTTAGTGAACTGCATTAGTCCAAGTAGAGGGGGGAGTGAAGCACACCGGGCTGGGGGCCACAGGAGCGAATTTGGGTGTATAAGCGCCAACCAGAGCTTTTCAATCTTGGTCCACCTGTTGTATGCCCAAAGGGACACCCAACAGGGGATCCTCCTGATGTGAGCCGCCCAATAGTATTTTAGAATGTCTGGGATGGAAAGCCCACCCCTGTTCCTACGAGCCATCAATACCTCCTTGGCAACCCTATGGTGCTTATTACACCAAATGAATCTCAGGACAGCTGCTTGAAGGGTCTTTAGTTCCTTCAGTGGCACCTTAACCGGAAGGGTTTAAAAAAAATATAATAATTTGGGAAGCAAGCTCATTTTAACCGCCGCAATACACCCCATCCACGAAAGGGGTAGAGGCATCCATTTACTCAGAAGGGCCCTCAGTTCTCGGAAAAGGGGGGGAAAGTTAAGGTTATAGAGGGAGTCATAAGAAGATGTCAGGTTGACCCCCAGGTACTTGACCGCATCTGTCTTCCATCGGAATTTAAAATTCAAACGCAGATAATCCAGGGCCACCGGGTCGAGGTTTAATGGCATTGCCTCCGTTTTACTAGAATTGATCTTATACTCCGAAAGGCTCCCATATACACCCAAGGTTCGCATTAAATTTGGAAGAGAAACGTGTATGTTAGTAAGTGTAATGAGAACATCGTCGGCAAAAAGCGAAATTTTAAACAATTTGTTCCCAACCAGGACCCCTGAGATGTCCGGGTTACTCCTGACCGAGGACGCGAGGGGCTCTATACACAGTGCAAAGAGAAGGGGAGACAGGGGGCACCCCTGCCTGGTGCCTTTGGAGATGGTGAAAGGCCTAGAGATGTGGAGGGGGAGTTTAATAGAGGCAGTAGGGGCACTATAATGGATTTTAAAGCTTGCATGAAGCCACCCGAGATCCCAAAGACCTCCAATGTCTTGAAGAGAAAAGGCCACACGAGGCGAACGAAAGCCTTTTCCGCATCGAGACTCAACACTAGCATCTGTTGATTCCTCCGATTCGCCACATTCACCAAATCACCAAATCTATGACTTTCCTGGTGTTGTTCCCCCCCCTGGCGGCAAGGGACAAAACCCAACTGGTCTTTGTGCACGAGTTGGGGCAACCAACAATTGAGCCTAGCTGCTAGGAGTTTGGTAAACATCTTCAAATCGGAGTTCAAAAGAACTATTGGTCTATAATTAGCCCAATGCAAGGGATCCCTGGGTGGCTTGGGCAGGAGGATTAAGTGGGAGTGTAGCATGGATGGTGGGATAGGGTTACCCTGCAAATAGGAATTAAACAAGGTGGCCATGTGTGGGAGAAGCTCCGCCGCAAACGCCTTATAGTAAAGGTAAGTAAAGCCGTCCGGGCCTGGCAACTTCCCGTGGGGCAGGGTCTCCAGAATTTGCTCCAGTTCTTCTATGGTAATCACCTCATTCAAAGCACCGGCTGCTCCGTTAGGCAATGAAGGAAGCTCAAGGGCAGAAAAATAGACCCCAGTGCCCCAGCCCCACGCGAAGCCATGCCCGAGGGGACCAGAAGGTTATAAAGCTTATTATAATATTTGAAAAAAAATGTCAGCTATTGAAGCGGGGTGATAATGGATAGTGCTCTTTTCGTCGCACAAAGCCTAGGGACGTGAGGACGTAGCACGCTCCCTAAGTTGTCGAGCAAGTAAGGTGTGAGTCCTGTTACCCCTTTCATAGTATCTTTGTTTAGAAAAGGTTAGTAATTATTCTGCTCTGCCAGTTGCCAAGTCTCTCAACTTTTCCCTGAGGCTAATGACTCTCCGAAGAACAGTTAGTGAAGGGTCCACCGCCAGTCTCCTCTCCTGCAGCTTGAGTTGGGCAGTTATAGAGTCCTGCTGACTTGTGGCTCTCCTCTTAGCCCTGGCACCCTCCCTAATGCAGAGTCCCCTCATCACTGCCTTCTGGGCCTCCCAAAGCGTTGCCGGCGATAAGACCGAGCCCGTGCGTGTTCAACTGGAAGAATTCAACCAACTGCTTATTTAAAGAAGCCTTAATGTCAGGGTCTTTGAGCAGAGATTCGTTTAGGTGCCAGTGGTGGGGCCTAGAACGAGGACCATCCTTCCTAAAATCCACTGTGAGAGGGGAATGATCTGACCATGTAATAGAGCCCCATATCCACCCTCTCAAGACGCCCCAGCAGCTGTGAGTCAATGAAAAAATAGTCAATTCTAGTGTGTGTCTGGTGTGGATGGGAATAGAAGGAAAAGGCCCTCTCTCCTGGGTGATCCACCCTCCAAACGCCGTACAAAGCCCCTGATCTAATGAGCGTACGAAAGTCCCGGGACAAATTTCTCAGGGCACCCGATGGGGGATGTCCTCCCACAGAAAGTGTATCAGCTACCTCCGAAAAGGGGATGTTAAAGTCGCCCCCAACACTGTTGAGGCCGGCACTATCAATGCATGAATTTTCTTAAGAAAGTGTAACTGCCCTTCGTTAGGTGCGTAAATATTGGACAGTATATGCGGGGATCCCCCCAGTAGGCCCTCCAAGATCACATATCTACCCTCTGGGTCACAATGAGAACCCGTAACTTGTAAAAGGGCAGTTAGAGGATACTAATATAGCAGCAACTCCTCTCTTCGCACCTGAGTGAGCTGAGAAGTGAGTGGGAAAGTGGTGGGACGCAAATTTAAATGTGTTTGATTCTGCAAAATGTGTTTCTTGGATAAAGGCTATGTCCGCACCTGATTTTTTTAGTTCCTGTAACAGCAATTTCCTCTTGCGGGGTGAGTTCAAACTCTTTACGTTAAGAGAGATAATGCGAGCCATATCTTACATAGTTACATAGTTACATAGTTACTTAGGTTGAAAAAAGACCTAGGTCCATCTAGTTCAACCTTCCTCCACCAGTTCTACATTTAGTCACTAAGTCATTTATAACCAACAATGTTTTGTGTACTGAGGAAATCATCCAGCCCTTTTTTAAAAGCTGTTATAGTATCTGCCATTACTACCTCTTGTGGTAGGGCATTCCACAGTCTGACCGCTCTAACTGTAAAGAACCCTTTCCTATTTAGGTGTCGGAATCGCTTTTCTTCCACTCGCAGTGAGTGCCCCCTGGTCCTTAGTATTGTTTTCGGAAGAAATAAGTTATGTGCCAGTCCTTTATATTGACCACACATGTATTTAGACATATAAATGAGATCTCCTCTGAGACGTCTTTTTTCTAAGCTAAACATATCTAACTTTTTCAATCTGCCATCATATGGGAGGCCTTCCATTCCTTGTAATAGTCTAGTTGCCCGCCTTTGAACTGACTCTAACTTCTGAATGTCCTTTTTAAAATGTGGAGCCCAAAACTGGATCCCGTATTCCAGATGTGGCCTTACAAGTGATTTATAGATGGGTAACAATACGTTGGGATCACGGGATCTAATCTCTCTTTTTATACACCCTAGAATCTTGTTTGCTTTAGCAGCTGCTGCCTGACATTGAGTGCTGCTGCTCAGCTTATTTGTAATGAGAATACCCAAGTCCTTCTCCTGTTCTGTAGTCCCGAGTTTACTTCCATTTAATGTATATGCAGCTATAGGATTACTCCGTCCTAGGTGCATTACTTTACATTTATCAACATTAAATCTCATTTGCCAAGTATCTGCCCATTCTGACATCTTATCCAGATCTCCGCTCCACGGCCTCCACCTCCTCTCCCCCCGGAGAACCCCAACCTCCACCCCCCACCTTGGACCACACGGGGTGGGGGCGGGGCCTCCAACTTTTGCAGATCGCAATCTGGGATACGAACCGCTGGGATGTCCAAGGCTTCACAGAACAGGGTGGTGTCTGCTGGAGTGCGGAGAATCACCGATTTACCTCCTTTGCGTGCTGATAGAGCGAACGGGTACCCCCAGCGGTATGGAACCTGGTGCTCCTTCAGGCTCATGAGGAGGGGTTTAAACTGCCTTTGTTTCTGCAGTGTGATGCGAGAAAGATCCGGAAAAAGCTGGATCTCCCTGCCATTAAACACGGGTGCCTTGTTCCTGACTCTGGCCTTAGACATGATCAGCTCTTTGGTTGCAAAGTCATGAACGCAACAGATGATATCCCGGGGTTGGGGAGATAAATTCTTCGGCTGTAATGCCCTGTGTGCTCTGTCCAGTTTGATATCATTGGAAGGAGCATCTAGTATATTATTGAAGATGGATTGTAAGATGAAACTGGTGTCCTCGGGGCCATCTGATTCCGGGACCCCCTCACACAGACGTTGCAACGGCGCCCCCTGTTGTCAAGATCCTCTAAGTGAGACTGCATATCCTCCATAATTTTGTGTTGAGATGATGCCAGCTTGCGTAGCTCTGAAACATGGGATCTGGTGATGTCATGTTCTTCCTCCAGGGATTCAATTCTGACAGACAATTGCTGCAAATCCCTCCTCACCTCCGCTATTTCTGACCTGCAAGTTGCTTTGACCTCACGTATGAGGCATTGACAGTCCTCTTTAGAAGGAAGTTTGTTAATGATATCTTGCATGTCCTTATTGGATGTGTCTGGCCTTTTAAATTGTGCTCCTGCAGTGGATGTTGCTGAGGCTTTAGCCTGGCGCTAGGAAGATGGGGAGAGTAGTCTCCACTCTGTAGCCCCGAGGGGGGAGGCAGGCTTCCCCATCCCAGAGATTCTCTGGCTGCAGCTGCGGCCCCATCCTCTCCCAGCTGAGGGGGAAGGGGGTTTCCCTGAGGCCCATCTACATCTCCCGCCACCATCTCACACTCCTGGGCCTGCTGCTGCAGTGCCTGAGGGTCTGAGGAAGCACAGGCCCGCCGGGCAGAGGCATCCTCCGGTGGAACCGCCACAGCATCTCCTCCGCCCCCCCGACATACCCGCTCACCGTCTCATCTTCCTCTTGCAGCATGGCGGGACGGGCTGGGGCTTCCACTTCCCCTCCATGCTCCTGGCAAGATGTCATCCGGGCCTCCCCAGGGCCCTGTTCTTGGCCCAGAAAGGCATCCAGGTCCGTGGTATGGTGCGGGGGGGGCGCCGGTACCTGCTGCATCGCCTTTATCCTTCGGGGACCCATATTGTAAGCCGGTGGGTGACTTTGCTGATGAATAAGTGCCAATTTAGCTGCGGGTCGGCGGGAGCTCCTCTTCCCCACGTCCTCTCAGCTTTGCATCCTGGACACGCCCCCGACTTCTTGTCTTTAAAGGAAAGGTTGACAGTAAAAGGTGAGTGTCATGGGGTATGTAATGACAGGCCAGGGGCCCCTAGGCTGACTCTCAGACTTGGGATCCTGCGCTGTGCCTTGTGTCGGAGGTAGGCTTGATGGTAGCCAGGGTCGACCATCCAACATGGCCCTGTCTCCTATCCAGCCTCTGATACTACTTCCCCCCACCCTGGGAGCAGGCTAGAAACCCAGAAACAAAACAACTTGGACGAGGGAGAATGGAAACTCGTACAAACTGCACTCAAAACACAGGAAAGATAATACGTGTACAGGGAATCAAAGAAAAAGGGAACGTTCAACAGGGGAACGTTCACACCACTCAATATCGCAATACAGATCACCATCAACAGGTTCACCTACAAGACCGGTTTTGCTTGGAGCAAAAGCTGAAGCTATAATCGGCACTGAGTAGTGAGATCCAGGTTCTTATATAGGAAGTAGATGACCTTGATTGGCAATTGGCAACCTGAGCGCCTAGCAGAGTTCCCTTGGAATTAACTCCTGCAGGACTAAGAAACAGTGTACATAAAACAGCCGACGCCCAGCTCTAGCTGACCAACTAGGAGATATCAGGATGCCTGTCAGACTCTGCAGTATGAACAGAGCCTGACTCTGCTATGACACCTAATGTGTCTAGACCTGAACACCATATGACAGGGAGATCCATCACAGACAGTCATTTTTCCGCATGTATGGATAAACGGTTCTCTTGACAGCATCCTTCAGGTCTTTGTTTCTAATACTGTAGATCAGTGGATTCAGTAAAGGGTTAATGAGAGCATATGTCACGGACACAACCTTGTTAAGAGTAAAGAGATTACTGGTGGTGGGCACAAAATAGATAAAGATAATGGACCCATAGAAAATAAACACTACAGTGAGGTGAGAGGTGCAGGTGGAGAAGGCCTTAAGCTTTCCATGACTGGTCCGGATCCTCAGAACGGTGCTGAAGATGCGAAAATAGGGAACAAATGTGATGGCAAAAGCTCCGATTCCAAGGATTCCACCTACAATTAATATGACTACAATGTTTATTAAAGTATCAGTACAAGAGATCTGGAACAGATGAGGAAGATCACAGAAGAAGTTATGGATGGTGTTTGGACCACAGAAGGTCAGCCTGAGCGTGAATAAAGTGTGGACTAGTGAATAAAGGAACCCAAGAACCCAAACCCCACAGGCCATCTGGGTACAAACTGCCCAGGACATGATCTGGGTATAGCGCAGTGGGTGGCAGATGGCAACGTATCTGTCATATGACATGGCAGAAAGCAAGAAGAGCTCCGCACTGGCCAGGTAGATGAAGAGGAAGACTTGGGTTGTGCAGGCCGGTAAAGATATTGAGTGGTTGTTGGTGACCAAGTCAAGGAGCATTTTAGGAGCCGTTACTGAAGAGTAGGAGACATCTATAAAGGCCAAGTTTCCAAGAAAGAAGTACATTGGAGTGTGAAGTTGGGAATCGGTGAAGACGAAAATGATGATCATGAAGTTTGTGATGACAGTCAAGACATAGATGAAGAAGAAGACAATGAAGAGAAGGTATAAGTTGTGAGGATGATCCGAGAGGCCGATGAGAATAAATTCAGTCACTTTGGTGAAATTGGTCATTGCCTTGATCAAAGAAATTCCGATGCCTAAAATGCTGAATAATGTGGGTCAAAGAGAGATCGGTAAATAGCAAGAACTTGAGCACACAAGAGGTCGACACAGACGTTGCCTGAAGGTTTCATATTGATCAAGTGGAGTTATTGTTGCTTGACTAATATAGAGAGATCTAGATCTTCACCGTCCCAGGAGATGTAAAACACTGCAAATAACAAGGCAATTTTTACAAAGCCTCAGAGCATTAATTATAATGTCAAGTTTTTGTGTTTGTCACTGGAGATCTTTAATTATTCTTCAATTTTAAACTTTTAGCAAATCGTATTACTTTTATTCTTTCTTAAAACTTAAAGTTATAACTTAATTATAAAACTTCATCTTTAGTTCATAACTAAATGTGAACATTTTGAGAAAGTTCAGTTTTTTGTTTTTTTTTTAACACGCACACTTATTGAGATGATAAATAGCCATAAAACCTGATTGAAATTCTATAATCTTCTGAATGTTTCAAAATGTATCCATAGCTCTATGGCAACAGACTACAAAAACCTCAGTGTAGTCTGATATGCAATGATTTTCATATTTTTCATTGTCTATATGTCATGAAGAAGAGGAGGTGTAGATAAATGTTTTGGCCAAATTTGAGAGAACTACCGGATTTGAAATTGACCATATTCGCCCATCATTAGATGATTCAGTATCTTTCAACATCTTGTATAGGGGACTGAAGCGGTCTGGATACAGCTATTAGGTGCTTCAGAGCAACACTTGCAGGCACATACTCCTTGCCTATGGATCCAGACACTTCTGAGAGGCCGATAGACTTGGCAACACTCTGTAAACTACAGTGTATCACAAAACTGAGTACACCCCTCACATTTTTGTAAATATTTTATTATATCTTTACATGGGACAACACTGGAGATCTGGCACTGTGATGCAATGTACAATGTCAGTGTGCAGCTTGTATAACAGTGTAAATTTGGTGTCCTCTAAATAACTCAGCACTCAGCCATTAATGTCTAAACCGCTGGTAACAAAAGTGAGTACATCCCAGGTGAAAATGGTCAAATTGTCCCCAAAGTTTCAATATTTTGTGTGGCTAACATTATTTTCCAGCACGACTTTAACACTCTTGGGCATGGAGTTCACTAGAGATTCACAGGAGCCACTGGATCCTCTTCCATCCTCCATGATGATATCACGGAGCCGGTGCGTGTTAGAGATCTTGCACTCTTCCACCTTCCATTTGGGGAGGCCACACAGATGCTCAATAGGCTTTAGATTTGGAGACGCTTGGCTAGTCCGGCACCTTTACCCTCAGTTTCTGTAGCAAGGCAGTGGTGGTCTTGGAGATGTGTTTGTGTTTCACCCCTATGTGAAAATGACCAAATTGTGCCCAATTAGCCATTTTCCCTCCCTGACAGTGGTGGAACGATTGAGGTTGCAGGGCTCATGACCACGATGGGACCTGGTGTTACACATCTTGCACTCTTCCATTTGGGGAGGCCACACAGATGCTCAATAGGGTTTAGATTTGGAGATGCTTGGCCAGTCCGGCACCTTTACCCTCAGTTTCTGTAGCAAGGCAGTGGTGGTCTTGGAGGTGTGTTTGTGTTTCACCCCTAAGTGAAAATGGCCAAATTGTGCCCAATTAGCCATTTTCCCTCCCCGGCAGTGGTGGAACGATTGAGGTTGCAGGGCTCATGACCACGATGGGACCTGGGGATGCAGGGGACAGTATAAATGAAAAAATGGTAATAGATCCTCTTCCAAGAAGGACTTTTTAAAAAACAACTCCACCTCCAATATACTGCCACCGAAATAATGATCACTCTACCCCTTCCTGGAACAAAACAAAAAAAAGGGATGATCAATTACGTCATGGTAATAAGGCTATATCGGGCCAGCCATCTTTTTCCTTTCTCGCTCGCAAGTTGGACCTTTCAATTTCTCCAGCTTGTCCACAGTGGATAGGAGTAAGGGAAAGGGTCATATGAACAAAAGCAGTATATCAAAAGAGGTAATGGTTAATACCTAGGGTCACTCGTTTACAAATTTTTGATTGAATTACCCTCGTTTATCAGGGATTCGTCACACCTTATTTTGGAACTGAGTGAACTGAGGATTACTACAGAATCTTTGTTTTTAACTCTTGATGTAACTTCACTTTACTCCAATATTAATGGTGACATGAGGTTGAAAGCAGTTGATCATTACCTTAGTTTAGATATTTCTATTCAGGACCATCTGAAAAAATTTCTTTTAGATGGTATGGAATTTATACTTCAACACAATATTTTCACTTTCGTGGGTGCGACCTATCGGCAGTTGAGGGGTTGTGCGATGGGCACCCGATTCACATCCTATTTGGCTAATCTGTTTTTAGGCTTGTTTGAGTCGGTGCACATCGCTCAGTCCTCCCTGTTGATGGGGCGCATCTTACCTTACAAGCGATACATAGATGATCTGTTTTTTATCTGGACTGGTAGTCTGATGATTGCTAATTATTTTGTTTGTAACTAGAGACCAGTTTGGGTCTGGCTGGACTTAAAAAAGTCTGGTTCAGGACCAGACTTGAACCCGAACATCTGACCGGATTTCAAAACCTAGATAAAATTCTATGGGGTCACAAACATTGTGCTGTAAAATGGTGGTAGAAAGGGTTAGGGGGATTAGAGCAGAAGCGTTATACTTACAGAATCTCCCATGTGGCTGTCACACTACTTCCTGGTCCGCTCATTAACTCTTATACATATTCACTGCCTCCCCCACCCACCATCAGTCCAGGCGTCTGTGATTGGTTGCAGTTAGACTGCGCTCCCACACTGTGTGACAACGTCTGTGATTGGATAGAATCACACACACTGTCTGTGTCCCTATAGTGGTGTAAAAATAAATAACCTCAATAATAACCAATGGGGTTTGCAGTTCACTTGCACCTTTTCCTTAAACGCCCTTGATTTTTTTGGACTTGGTTATTTCTCAAAAAGTTGATGGAACAATTGAAACCTCTACCCACTTCAAACAGGTAGATGTCAATATATTCCTGGATTTTTCAGGTGAACATTTACCGCACTGGGTGAAAAATATACCATATGGGCAATTTTGGAGGATACGGAAAAATTATTGATCAGATATTAATTTTCACAAAAATGCTAAGATCCATGCAAGATTTGTAGAAAAAGGTTACACAAAAAACTGATTGATGATACTTTCAGAAAAACTAGGGGACTTATGCCGGTGTCACACGGGACGATCTATCGTGTAATCGCACGAGTGATCGCACCCGCCCCCGTCGTTTGTGCATCACGGGCAATTAGTTGCCCGTGGCGCACAAAGTCGGTAACCCCCTGTCACACGCACTTACCTCCCGGACGAAGTCGCTGTGGGCCGCGAACATACTCTTCCTGAATGGGGAGGGACGTTCGGTGTCACAGTGACGTTACACAGTGGCCAGCCAATAGAAGCGGAGGGGCGGAGATGAGCGGGACGTAAACACCCCGCCCACCTCCTTCCTTCTGATTGCCGGCGGCACGCAGGTAAGCTGTGTTCGTCGTTCCCGAGGTGTCACACGGAGCGGCGTGTGCTGCCACGGGAACGATGAACAACCGGCGCGCAGAAGGAGGACCGACATTTTGAAAATGAACGACGTGTCAACGAGCAACGATAAGGTGAGTTTTTTTACTCGTTCACAGTCGTTCGGAGGTGTCACACGCTACGATATCTCTGACGATGCCGGATGTGCGTCACTAACGACGTGACCCCGACGACATATCGCCCGATATATCGTACCGTGTGACGCCGGCATTAGACAAGAGGATTGTTTAACCAAGATTGCCAAAAGGTCCGGTACCAAGATTAATTTGGATAATTCTTACTACTTTTTATAAATCATGCACTAAGGTTAAGGAAACAATAAAAAAGTATTGGTTCATTCTAGGGGGAGACCCCATTCTGTGAAATTACCTAAGGATCCCATTGTGGTACATAGGCACAACAAATATCTTAAAAACTTTATTGTGCTCAATCAGGTTAGTAGTAAAGTATACAATAACAGTAGGGTTAGGCGTTTAGGAACTTTTTTTGGATAACAGTGGCAATTAAGAGTGTGGCAGCCACAAATGCAAGTGCTGTAAATAAATATGGTCATCCAAAAAAACTATTTGTTCAACAGTCAAAGGGGAGAATTTTCTGGTGAAAAGTTTTCTGAACTGTAGCAGTTCATTTGTTATCTATACGCTTCAATGTCCAAGCAAATTGCAGTACGTGGGACGGACCACCATGCCAGTCCACATGAGAATGAATAAACATAGGTCATACATCACAAATAGTATAATGAGCCACAGCCTTTCAAGGTACTTACTCATGTACACAAAAAAGCCCTGCTGGTTTAGAACTTAAGAGAACAAATATCTGAAAACTGTACTAATAAATATCAAACATTGGTCAATACTGAGAGTTTTGGATTTTTTAAGTTATCCTCACTGAAGGATTAAATCAGTGCATTGACAACACTTGCTAATGTGTATATTAATATATATTTTTAATACATATATGTATAAAAGATTTTTTCTAAATTTTATGTATAAATTTGCCTATTGTTTTGGTATCTGTAATCGTTTACTGTATATTTACTGTATATTTATGTAAATATCTGCTTATTACTTCTGTATGTTTTGTTGTATATTATTATATTGTTTGTATATATATCTATATATATATAATTGCCTTATTCTGTCTGTCTGTCTGTCATGCTCCAAAATTGTGTCACGGTGACATTGTATCACCGTGACATGTCCTTACGGTGACACAAAGCTGATTGGCCGCTGGGTTCGCCATGGCCCCGCCCCCCCACACGGATTGGCCTCTCGCCCCGGCTGCGCCCCCACACGGATTGGCCAGCCGCTCGCCCAGGCTCTGCCCCCTCCACAGATTGGCCTCTCGCCCCGGCACCCTGCAGGCATTGGCAACTCGCCCACGCCACGCCCCGCCCCCTCACGCAATAGACGTTAGCTCTCGCCCCCACCCCCCCGCATTGCCCGAACTGACACGGTCACGGAGCCACGAATCCCAGGTGAGTACTGTACTCCCCCCCCTTCCCCCCTCACCAAAGGGAGCCCACATCAGCGTACGCCGCCGCCGTATGCTGGTGCCCACGCCACGCCCCGCCCCCCTCACGCAATAGACGTTAGCTCTCGCCCCCCCCCCCCGCATTGCCCAAACTGACACGGTCACGGAGCCACGAATCCCAGGTGAGTACTGTACTCCCCCCCCCTTTCCCCCCTCACCAACGGGAGCCCACATCAGCGTACGCCGCCGTATGCTGGTGTGGGCTCCCGTGCGAGCGGGGGACGTGTTGCGCTGGTAACCATGCTTGCATAGTTACCAGTAAATCAAGGTCCTGCAGCGGCGGGACTTCCACACGCACAAACATAACAGCACACACACACGCATCATCAGATCATCACTCACATCAGATCGCACTCACTCTCACAAACACCTCACACACACCTCACACACACCTCACACACACCTCACACACACCTCACACACACCTCACACACACCTCACACACACATCGCATCCACACACTCACAGCATCCGGCGATATCGCTTGCTTCTCGGCCTCGATACTGTGCTGTGAGCTTCCAGGACCTGCCGGAGGATCACATGGCCAGAAGCATGTGATATCTCCCGGATGTTGTGACTGTGTGTGTGAGTGTATGCGATCGGGTGTGTGTGAGTGTATGCGATTGGGTGTGTGTGAGTGGATGCATCGGGTGTGTGAGTGTCGGCAGAGGAGCACGGCGTGCTGGAGGAGGCTGGGAGCAGAGAGGCTGATCATGGGGGAGGCTGGAAGGAGAGAGGCTGATGCTGGTGGAGGCTGATGCTTGGGGAGGCTGATGCTGGGGGAGACTGGGAGCGGAAGGCTGATGCTGAGGGAGGCTGGGAGGGGGAGGCTGGGAGGAATGAGGCTGGGAGGAGAGAGGCTGATCCTGGGGAAGGCTGGGAAAGGGAGGCTGATGCTGAGGGAGGCTGGAAGGAGAGAGGCTGATGCTGGGGGAGGCTGGAAGGAGAGAGGCTGAGGCTGGGAGGAGAGAGGCTGATGCTGGGGAAGGCTGATGCTGAGGGAGGCTGGGAGGGGAAAGCTGATGCTGGGGAAGGCTGGGAGGACGGAGGCTGGGAGGAGAGAGGCTGATCCTGGGGAAGGCTGGGAGAGGGAGGCTGATGCTGGAGGAGGCTGGAATGAGAGAGGCTGATGCTGGCGGAGGCTGATGCTGGGGGTGGCTGGAAGGAGAGAGTCTGATGCTGGTGGAGGCTGATGCTTGGGGAGGCTGGGAGAGGGAGGCTGATGCTGAGGGAGGCTGGGAGAGGTAGGCTGAGAGAAGAGAGGCTGATGCTGGGGGAGGCTGATGCTGGGGGAGGCTGGTAGAGGGAGGCTGATGCTGGGGGAGGGTGGGAGGAGGGAGGCTGGGAGGAGAGAGGCTGATGCTGGGGAAGGCTGGGAAGAGAGAGGCTGATGCTGGGAGGAGAGAGGCTGATGCTAGGATGAGAGAGGCTGATGCTAGGATGAGAGAGGCTGATGCTGGGAGGAGAGAGGCTGATGCTGGGGGCAGAGAAGCTGATGCTGGGGGCAGAGAAGCTGATGCTGGGGGCAGAGAAGCTGATGCTGGGGGCAGAGAGGCTGATGCTGGTGCAGCATGGGGGATGGAGCACGATGGGGGGGTGCGCAGCATCGGGGATGGAGCATGATGGGGGGGTGCGCAGCATCGGGGATGGGTGCACGATGGGGAGTTCACAGCATGGGGGATGGAGCACGTTTGGGAGTGCGCAGCATGGCGGGTGGAGCACGTTTGGGAGTGCGCAGCATGGGAGATGGAGCACGATGGGGGGTGCGCAGCATAGGGGATGGAGCACGATAGGGAGTGCGGAGTATGGCGGATGGAGCACGTTTGGGAGTGCGCAGCATGGCGGATGGAGCACGTTTGGGAGTGCGCAGCATGGCGGATGGAGCACGATGGGGAGTGCGCTGCATGGGGGATGGAGCACGATGGGGAGTGCGCTGCATGGGGGATGGAGCACGTTTGGGAGTGCGCACCTCCCCCCAACACACACACGCACGCACGCGCGCGCACTGCACAACACACCACACACCACACACACACACACACACACACACACACTGGGAACCACAAACAACTGCCCTACACAGACACCCACACACACAGACAACGCTGCACACACACAACAACCAACACACAAACACCGCGGCACACACAAATATACGCACATACCGCACAACACACACATTGCACAAAACATACCTCCCCCCAAAACACACCACACACACACAAACCGCGCAACACACACACAACGCTACAGACACACAGCGCTCCACAAACAATGCAACACACGCAACACACATACAACACCGCTCTCACCCCCCGTCACACCCAGACAACACCCAGAACATGTACAGCCCCTACACAAACACTTGGTAACTACACACAACAACATTATATATATATAACAAAAATCATACATGAACTACACAATACGTAAATTCTAGAATACCCGATGCGTAGAATCGGGCCACCTTCTAGTATATATATATATATATATATATATATATATATATATATATATACACATATACACACACACACACACACACACACGAGATCAAAATTAGAGCACAATGGCTGATCACTTGCTTTTTTCAGAAATAATGTAATCTACATTGATGAACATGTAAAGATTTTTGTAATTACCCATGGAGATTCTCGGCATTATTCTGTCCTCTCTTGCATTTGTCTTTCGAGGGCGACCAGCCTTCTTGGGGGCCTTGAAAGAGTTTGTGATGTTGTAAAGATGCAATATTCTCAAAATCACAGACTTGGAACAACCAACTTCTCTTACTATGGCTGATATGGTCACCCCTTTGGCCTTCATCTGGCAACCTGCTGCTGGAGGGTTTCAATCACTTTGTAACGGCACACCATTTTTGAAAAGTCAGTGCAAACTGGAAAGTCTTATTTACATTTTAAGTATGTTCTTTTGAATAAATTCAATTTATGAAATAAGCTTAAAATACTGCGAGTTTACTCATGTTATGATATAATTACTAGAGTTGAGCGCGGTTCGCGGTTCGAGGTTCTCCAGTTCTAGGCTCGAGTGATTTTGGGGCCTGTTCTAGATCGAACTAGAACTCAAGCTTTTTGCAAAAGCTCGATAGTTCTAGAAACGTTTGAGAACGGTTCTAGCAGCAAAAAAACAGCTAATTCCTAGTTGGCTTTCCGCTGTAATAGTGTAAGTCACTCTGTGACTCACACTATTATGAAATTTCAGTGTATAGTGTGCGGGAACAGCGCATTCAGATCACTGCTGTTTGTATAATAGCGATCGCCATTTTTTTTTTTTCCCTTGTCTTCCTTCCCTAAGCGCGCGCGTGTAGTGGGGAGGGCCATTATGTCAGCCAATCCCAGACACACACACAGCTAAGTGGACTTTTAGCCAGAGAAGCAACGGCATGTGTGATAGGATGTCCATGTCACATGTCCCTGCATTATAAAAACGAGTATCTGCCCGTCCGGACGCCATTATCTCTTCTGCGTCCTTGGTGTCAGACATCACTGGCGCAGCTCCGTCCTTTGTCCTATCGCCGATACTGCTGTATGCGCTCCATACACAGCGCTGGACAGCATAGGGATAGCACTTTCTATCAGTCCTTTTAAGGGCTCGTACCGGCAGGGTCAGAGCCATAGGTGACAGGTCCTGAAAACAGAGACAGCATCTGTGTAGCTAAGGTCAGGGATTTCCTCGCTGCATTTCCCCATTAGGAGGGAATAGAAAGGCAGGCTTCCATTCCTCTACCCAGAGCCCCACAATCCTGGCACTGTACCCTCCTGCCCTCTGCACACTCCAACTCATTATAACTAAGCCATTATACTAGCAAACACTGAGTGTACCTAGTGGCATCCTAAACGTGGCTATTGGACGTCTGTATAGTCCCACTAGTGCACAGATATTTGCAGCACGTCTGCCTGCATTGCACACTCCAACTCATTATAACTAAGCCATTATTCTAGCAAACACTGAGTGTACCTAGTGTCATCCTAAACGTGGCTATTGGACTTCTGTATAGTCCCACTAGTGCACAGATATTTGCAGCACCTCTGCCTGCATTGCACACTCTAACTGATAGTGTTTGCTAGTATAATGGCTTAGTAACTATCAGTTGGAGTGTGCAATGCAGGCAGAGGTGTTGCAAATATCTGTGCACTAGTGGGACTATACAGAAGTCCAATAGCCACGTTTAGGATGACACTAAGTTCACTCAGTGTTTGCTAGTATAATGGCTTAGTAACTGAGTGAACTTAGTGTCATCCTAAACGTGGCTATTGGACTTCTGTATAGTCCCACTAGTGCACAGATATTTGCAGCACGTCTGCCTGCATTGCACACTCAAACTGATAGTTACTAAGCCATTATACTAGCAATTTATGCTGCCAGTTTAAGGGCCGTAGTTGCATTGTCAGGGATATTTATTCTTTATTATTCTGCTGTTAATAAAGCTAGACCACCGCTGCAATCTACACCACCTCTCAATTTTTACTACCACATTTTCAGTGCACAATCTTGTCGCAATCAACATGAGTGGCAAAATGACAGATGCTGGTGGAAAGGGGAAGAGGCGTGTTGGAAAAGGAAAAAAAGGGTTTGTCCGTGGGGAAGGTGGCAAAGCTCCATTATCATCTGCTGAAGATAGACCATCTACCAGCAAAAGTAAGATGTCTACTACTTACTGTGGACAATCCGATGTGCTCCCTTTTTTACGGACACGAACAACAGGAACAAAGGTAGATGATGGCCAAAAAAGGAAAATGCTTGAATGGATCTCAAGTGGTCCAACAAGTGCCCTCTCAGCCACTTCAAGTACCGCATCCAAAAAACACCAGTCCTCTGAGTTGTCATCCCAATCAAACTTGCTTTCTCCCAGCTCTGAAGTCTCCATCAGCCCTGCACAGTATGGTGGAACTGAGATGGCTGAGTCTGCAGAGCTGTTTAGTCACACTATAGCCTGGGAATCAGAGGTCTGCTCCCAAGCTACAGTGAGTACAGAACAGGAAATGGTCTGCAGTGATGCCCAGAACCTTTGTGACTCTGATTCAGGCCGTGAGGACCAAGTTTCTGAGCATAATGTTGACCCTTTGTCACAAACTGTAACACCTGTGGTTATAGACAATGAGGAACATACTGATGAAGATGAGACGCAGATACCCGATTGGGATGACAACTTAAATATTCGGTCAGGGCAAGAAGAGGCTCGGTCTGAGGGGGAGGGGAGTGCAAACACAACAATTGATGATGAAGTTCTAGATCCCACCTACTGTCAACCCACAGTCAGGCACTCGAGGAGGTCAACAGAGGTGGTGGAGGAGGATGCAACTGATGACGAAGTTACCTTGCGCCTTCCTGGACAGAGTCGGAGTACTGGTAGCACATCTACAACTGCATCCTCAGCCACCACTCTGCCTCTGAGCACTAGTCGGGGTGGATCAACAGGTCGCATGCCCTCTAAGCCTTGCCTAGCCTGGTCCTTTTTTGACATAGCAAAAGATCGCCCAAATTATGTGATCTGTAAAATTTGTCATGGTTCTCTTAGTAGAGGTCAAAACCTCAGCAGTTTGACAACTTCTTCCATGAATCGTCACATGAATAAATATCATATGTCCCGGTGGGAAGCTCACCGTGCTGCAATGCGGCCTAACGGAGCGAACCATCCACCGCCTGCCCCTTCCAGTGCATCCGCGCGCTCTTCATCTTCTAGGACTGTGGGGACAGCTGTCACACCTGTTTTTCCACGCACAACTTCCACCACTGAAACCGCAACAGGCAGTTTGCTTGGTAGGTCGTCAGTTGGTTTGGAAGGGGAAACAAGTGAGTGTGTACAGCTCTCTCAGACATCGATAGCACCAACGTTGGATGAAGGCAACAACATGTCTCCGCCTGCACTTTCCTCACAAACCTGCATTTTTCCAGGGACACCCTACTCAACACCGTCTACACACAGCAGCCAGATCTCTGTCCCTCAGATGTGGTCAAATAAAAGGCCACTTCCTGCGACCCATGACAAAGCTAAGAGGTTGACTCTATCCCTCTGTAAGCTGTTGGCTACCGAAATGCTGCCTTTCCGCCTAGTGGACACACAGAATTTTAGAGACCTTATGTCTGTCGCTGTGCCCCAGTACCAGATGCCTAGTCGCCACTACTTCTCTAAGAAAGGTGTGCCTGCGCTACACCAGCATGTCGCACACAACATCACCGCTTCCTTGAGAAACTCTGTGTGTCAACGGGTGCATTTCACCACCGATACTTGGACCAGTAAGCATGGACAGGGATGTTACATGTCGCTGACTGGGCACTGGGTAACTATGGTGATAGATAGTGAAGGGTCTGCTGCACAAGTCTTGCCGTCCCCACGACTTGAGTGTCAATCCTCTGTCTGTCCAAGTTCCGCCACTGCTTCTGAATCCTCCACCTCATCTGGGTCCTCCCCCTCTGCCCCAAGCCTGCCTGGTCAGGCCACCAGCGTTCTCACTGCGCAGAAGGAATCACGCACCCCTCATTACTATGCTGGCAGCAGAGCGCAACGGCATCAGGCGGTCTTTAGCTTGACATGTCTTGGGAATAGGAGTCACACAGCTGAGGGGTTGTGGTCAGCTCTGCGGTCCGAGTTTAATAAATGGTTGTCTCCACTCAACCTGCAGCCTGGTAAGGCCGTGTGCGACAATGCTGCAAACCTGGGTGCGGCCCTTCGCCTGGGCAAGGTGACACACGTACCTTGTATGGCTCACGTGTTGAACCTTGTCATCCAGCAATTTTTAACACACTATCCCGGCCTAGATGGCCTTCTGAACAGGGCACGAAAACTGTCTGCTCACTTCCGCCGTTCAACCACCGCTGCTGAGCGACTTGCATCGCTCCAGAAGTCTTTCGGCCTGCCGGTTCATCGCCTGAAATGCGATGTGGCGACACGCTGGGATTCAACTCTCCACATGTTACAGCGACTGTGGCAGCACCACCGAGCCCTGGTGCAATACGTCATGACGTATAGCCTGGGCCAACGAGATGCAGAGGTGGGGCAAATCACCCTGATGGAGTGGTCTCAGATCAAGGACCTATGCACCCTTCTGCACAGTTTCGACATGGCGACGAATATGTTTAGCGCTGACAATGCCATTATCAGCATGACAATTCCAGTCATTTACATGCTGGAGCACACGCTAAACACTATTCGGAGTCAGGGGGTGGGACAACAGGAAGGAGAGGAAGTACAGGAGGATTCATATGCGCAAGACACAACAACATCACCAAGGTCCAGACGTTCATCACGAACGCAGCAGGCATGGGACCATGGGGGACAGGGATCAACAAGGGCGCATAGTAGCAGGCTAAATATTGAGGAAGGTGCAGGAGAACATGAAGAAATGGAGGACGAACTGTCCATGGACATGGAAGACTCAGCGGATGAGGGAGACCTTGGTCAAATTTCTGTTGAAAGAGGTTGGGGGGAGATGTCAGAGGAAGAAAGAACGGTTAGCACCTCTATGCCACAAACACAGCGTGGACTTGGTCCGCATGGCTGCGCAAGACACATGAGTGCCTTCTTGTTGCACTACCTCCAACATGACCCTCGTATTGTCAAAATTAGAAGTGATGATGACTACTGGCTTGCCACACTATTAGATCCCCGGTACAAGTCCAAATTTTGTGACATAATTCCAGCCATAGAAAGGGACGCACGTATGCAGGAGTATCAGCAGAAGCTGTTACTCGATCTTAACTCGGCTTTCCCACCAAACAACCATGCAGGTGCAGGGAGTGAATCTCCCAGTTGTAACTTGACAAACATGGGACGGTCTCGTCATCTTCAACAGTCTACCCGTACCAGTAGGACCGTATCTGGTGCTGGTAACAGCAATTTTATGGAATCTTTTCATAATTTTTTTAGACCATCCTTTGCAAGGCCATCAGAGACAACAAGTCTGACACATAGTCAACGGCTGGAGAGGATGATACAGGAGTATCTCCAAATGAACATCGATGCCATGACTTTGCAAATGGAGACTTGCTCCTTTTGGGCTTCAAATCTAGAAAAATGGCCAGAGCTCTCCAGTTACGCCTTGGAGATTTTGTCGTGTCCAGCTGCCAGCGTTGTCTCTGAACGTGTCTTCAGTGCTGCTGGGTGTGTGCTGACAGATAAGCGCACGCGTCTGTCCAGTGACAATGTGGACAGACTAACGTTCATCAAAATGAACAAGTCATGGATCCACAAGGAATTTACTACCCCTGTGTCATCCTGGGGAGAGTAAAGGCTTGTGGATTTGGAATGTGCTTGATGCAAATCAAAACATCCTGTTTGCAACTAGGGCACAAGTGCTGCCACTGATAAGGTGTCTGTGTGGGGCCCAATTTTTGGAAAAAAAAGGGAGACTCCGCTTGGAGTCACCTTGCGGTGTTTTAGATGATTTTAGAAGGGCATGTCATGCCTATATCTGTGTGTCCTCCTCTTTTTCCTTGTCCAGCTCTTTTGTTTTCGCATGAGTATATGTCCTTGTCACTTTCCCATGTGTTTGTGTTGTGTTGTGAGTTGTTTGTCACCTTTTGGACACCTTTGAGGGTGTTTTCTAGGTGTTTTTATGTGTTTGTGATTGCCTGCCATTGTTTCCTATGCAGTTCGAGTTCGGTTCGCCGAACATTCGACGAGCCGAACTCGAACGGGACGTCCGTTCGGCGAACCGACCTCGAGCCGAACCGCGACCGGTTCGCTCATCTCTAATAATTACATAGGACGACACAATGGCCGCAACATTTAGGAAATTGTGTGTTGTTCTCTAATTTTGATCTCCAGTTTACATAGCTCCTACTAATAATTGTTACGTCCCAGTAAACTGTTAATAAATCTGACAATTTATCAGAGTTGAATGAACTATACGAAAGATGTCTATGAAGATTTTGTCTGTACCAGATGAAGGCAGCAATCCAGTGTAGAAACGCAATGTACAATATTTTATCAAGTCAATTTTAAATAAATCCGTTTCTACCTTTACCTTGGCTGGACAGAGCCTCCAGTTGTCAATTTTACTTTCTAAACCATTTACCAGAATGGGAACACATCCGGATGGGGCCATATATACCCGGATGGCAGTGGTTAAAGTTTAATGGGCTCCGGGGCAAAGTTCGCTCTGGGCCCTCCCCTCCACGTACACTGACACTTGGGGTACGGGATAATGACGTTGACACTTGGCTTTTACCCACAGCACCCAGGTTTCCCATGATCTGAAATCCCTCTATCAGCACCCAGCTTTCCTATGTTCTGATATCCATCTTGTCCTCGGCACCCAGCTTCCTCATGCTCTGCTATACATCTTTCACTCAGCACCCAGCTTTCCCATATCAGCACATGGGAAAGCTGGGTGCTGAGAGAAGATGTGTAGCAGAACTTGGGAAAGCTGGGTGCTGAGAGAAGATGTGTAGCAGAGCATGGGAAAGCTGGGTGCTGAGGGAAAGAGCCTTTTTCCCTCAGCACAATACGTTTCTATTGCATGCTTGTATCTTTGTCCCCCCTCATATATAGTTCTCCACATACTATGGCCCCCACATAGCCTTCCATATACTATAAAAGGTCCCACATAACCCGTCATATATTAGAATGCACCTCCATAGTCCTCCATGTATTATAATGCATTTCCCATAGTTATCCATGTATTATAATTCAACCCATAGTCCTCCATATATTATAATGCACCCCCCATCAGTCTGGCACGTAGATCCCATATATTGGGGAAAAGATTGACACTCCAACCATAATGCAAGGCATCTTAGAGTATAAATAATAGATAGCCAAGAGAAGAAAGGAAATAAGTAGCAGAAAAGCAGCGAAGGAGGGTGAGGGAAGGGAAGGTCTGAGGGGGAGGAAGGCCGTGGTGCTCCCAGGTGTGGCAGGCTAAGGTAGGAACCATGAGCGGGATTACTATCGGCTCAAGGGCCGAACAGTTCTAGGAACGCTTCAGTATCTTTGAAAAGGATCCAGGGCTGCCAAATTTTTAAGAATCTCTCACTGTCCCTTGTTGCCTCTGCTGACAAGTCCTCCATATAAAATATGGAGGCCAATTCCTGTTGCCATTCTTACAATGATGGAGGGATCGTCGTCCGCCAGTGCCTAGGGATCACCGAGCGAGCTGCTGTTAGACAAAATCTAAGCAGATCTCCCTTTTGTGTCTTAATAGAGCCAGGCAACATGGACAGCAACGAGATCTGTGGTGATAGTGTCACCGATTCTCCAGTAATTTTGGTGTATGTCTGAAACACCTCCAACCAGAAGGGCTTGATCAGCGAACACTCTCACCAAATATGTAGCATCGTCCCGGAGGCCCCCCCACACCGCCAACACAACTCTGACATAGACGGATAGATCTTACATAGCTTCACTGGATATTGGTACCATCTGGATAGAATTTTGTAGTTCTTTTCTTTTGCATAACCAGCTGTGGACATCTTATGGGTAAACAGGTAAGCTTTCTGCTTCTCCTCCTCAGTAAAAGTAGAGCCCAGTTCTGTCTCCCAGTTAGATATGAAATTTGGTCTGTGTCTGTATCCGGGGCCGCCTGACTCAGTAATTTGTAGATGACTGAAATTAAATAAGATTGAGGGTTTGTTTTTGCAAAAATCCCCACCAACGGAGTCGGAGAAATGTCATGTATGTGTTTCCAGTTTCTCTCTCGATTACAGACAAAGGAGTATAGTTGTCTATACTCAATCCAAGACAGCAAGTGCGGGGGGTCCAGGCCCTGCATGTCTCCGAAAGACATAATATCATTCCCTTTTAAAGCAAGATATACCCTAAAATCATCTTCCAACTTCCAGCGCAGAAAGGAGGAACGTGTGAATCCCGGGGAAAATTCCGGGTTAGAAAAAAATTGGGATGAGCAGAAGCGGAGGACCAGTCAAGGAGCCCCTCTGCCTCACCCGGTCCCACACTTTAAGCGTGGCCTTCATTAGAAAGTCAGCTGTAGGTAACCTCACCCCCTCACGTGGCTCCAGCCATGGACTCTCCAATTATTATAATGAATTTCCCATAGTTCTTCTTATATTATAATTCACCCCATAGTACTCCATATATTATACTGCACCACATAGTCCTCCATGTCCTCCATAGTCCTCCATGTATAAGGTAGCATCCATAGTCCTCCATATATTATAATGTAGCCCCCATAGTCCTATATTATAATGCAGCCCCATCAGGGCCAGATTAAGGTTGGTGGGGGCCCCTGGGCAGAAAATCTGGTGGGGGCCCAATAACGTTAACAATTTTAGCCGTAACAGTAGAGCACGCACTATAGCATTTAGATATAATTACTGCACCTCAGTCTCACATTCCCCCTTCTCAGCATACTGTGCCCTCCTCCATACTGTGCCCTCACACACCTTGCTGCCCCTTCTCTATACTGCACCTCAGTCTCACATTCCCCCTCCTCAGCATACTGTGCCCTCCATACTGTGCCCTCACACTGGCCACCATGCTGCCCCTTCTCTATACTGCCTATGTCCTTCACTATCCAGTCACTATACTGTACCTCCGTCTCACATTCCCCCGCCTCAGCATACTGTGCCCTCCATACTGAGCCCTCACACTGGCCACCATGCCGCCCCTTCTCTATACTGCTTATCCCCCACCACTACCCAGTCTCTATTCTATGCCCCTCACACTTTTCTTTCCCAATACTGTCTACTTACAATTTTCTCCCACCATACTGCTGCCTCACACTTTCCAATGGTGCCCCTTTGATAAATATGCAAATATGCCGCATGCCCCCCAAAGGTACGCCCCTGCACAGTGTACAGGAAAATACATGACTGGTACACGCAGGGCCGGCTCCAGGTTTTTGTGGGCCCTGGGCGAAAGAGTCTCAGTGGGCCCCATCCACACACAGACATGCACAGATACATACACATACAGGCATACGTACACATATATATTTAAAGAGAAATTCACAAAAACACATATAAACAGACATAAATCTAGACACAGTCATATACACTGACATACATAGATGACATACACACATCATACACAGATACACATCATACATGCACACACAGACACATTTTTATATTTTTATATATATTTTTAATATTGGGAAGCCAGCAACAGTCTCATTCACCTCCCCGCTTGTCTCCATCCAACTCCTCCTGGGCATGTGTCTGTGCCACGCTGATTGGTGGCAGTCACTAACAGACATGGCCGCACATAGAGCACACTAACACCGATGTATATACACATCACATGAGAGGCTGGGGACATACACATTACTGGGGGGGCATAAATATTACTAAGGAAAGGGGTATGGAGCAATGGGGGGCATACAGCTCTAGAGGGGGGCAGTGGCTCTGAGGTGGGGGGACAAACAGCTCTGAGGTGGGGGGGTGACATGCAGCTCTTAGGGTATACAGCTCTGGGGTGGAAGGGACATACAACTCTGGGGGTATAGTATTATGCAGCCTCAATATTCCTCCATATAGTATTATGCAGCCCCGATATGGCATTATGCAGCCCTGATATGGCATTATGCAGCCCCGATATGGCATTATGCAGCCCCGATATGGCATTATGCAGCCCCCATATGGCATTATGCAGCCCTCATATGGCATTATGCAGCCCCCATATGGCACTATGCAGCCCCCATATGGCACTATGCAGCCCCCATATGGCACTATGCAGCCCCCATATTATAATAAGCAGTCCTCATATAGTACAATGCAGACCCATATAGCAGTAGGCACCCTCATGTAGTATACAGCCCCCATATGGCACTATGCAGCCCCCATATGGCACTATGCAGCCCCATATTACAATAAGCAGTCCTCATATAGTACAATGCAGACCCATATAGCAGTAGGCACCCTCATGTAGTATACAGCCCCCATATAGCACAATGCAGACCCATATAGCATTAGGCACCCTCATGTAGTACACAGCCCCTATATAGCACAGTGCAGACCCAGATAGCATTAGGCATCCTCACGTAGTACACAGCCCCTATATAGCACAGTGCAGAGCCAATAGCATTAGGCATCCTCACATAGTACACAGCCCCTATATAGCACAGAGCAGACCAGATAATATTAAGCACCTTCACATAGTACACAGCCCCTATATAGCACAGTGCAGACCCTGATAGCATTAGGCATCCTCATGTAGTATACAGCCCCTATATAGCACAGTGCAGAGCCAGTTAGCATTAGGCACCCTCATGTAGTATACAGCCAGTATATAGCACAGTGCAGAGAACCAGATAGCAATAGGCATCCTCATGTAGTGTACAGCCGCCATATCATTTAATGTACCCCCATGGTCGTCTGGCCACAGTGATTGTACATACTGACTTCTCCTCGTTCCCCCGCTGCTCCGGTCTCCTCGGCGCGTCCATTGCTGTTGTTCGACCTATCAGCAGGCGCGCAGTGATGACGTCACCGAGCTCCGCTGCAGAGCTGTCAGATTGCCAACAGAGACAGTGAGGAGAATCATGAGAGAGAGCCGCCCAATCTCATCATTGCTCTCAATTGTATCGGCAACTGCGATGCCGATACAATTGAAAGTGCGATCCTCGGCGGGGGGGAGGCTGGTGACAGCGCTAGCACCGGGCCCCCTGACTAGCGGTACGCCACTCCTGCCACCGCGATTGGGCCCCCCGACAGCTCAGGGCCCCAGCATTTGACCGGGTTTACTGTGATACAGACACCAGATGTTATACAATATACACATTATATGCCATCTGATGTGTGTACACAGTATATCACACTGCTCTGTACACTGGATGTGGTATACCATGTACACAGTATATCACACTGCTCTGTACACTGGATGTGGTATACCATGTACACAGTATATCACACTGCTCTGTACACTGGATGTGGTATACCATGTACACAGTATATCACACTACTCTGTACACTGGATGTGATATATAATGTACACAGTATATCACACTGCTCTGTACACTGGATGTGGTATACCATGTACACAGTATATCACACTGCTCTGTACACTGGATGTGATATATAATGTACACAGTATATCACACTGCTCTGTACACTGGATGTGGTATCCCATGTACACAGTATATCACACTACTCTGTACACTGGATGTGGTATACCATGTACACAGTATATCACACTGCTCTGTACACTGGATGTGGTATACCATGTACATAGTATATCACACTACTCTGTACACTGGATGTGGTATACCATGTACACAGTATATCACACTGCTCTGTACACTGGATGTGGTATACCATGTACACAGTATATCACACTACTCTGTACACTGGATGTGGTATACCATGTACACAGTATATCACACTGCTCTGTACACTGGATGTGATATATAATGTACACAGTATATCACACTACTATGTACACTGGATGTGGTATCCCATGTACACAGTATATCACACTGCTCTGTACACTGGATGTGATATATAATGTACACTGGATGTGATATATAATGTACACAGTATATCACACTGCTCTGCACACTGGATGTGGTATATAATGTACACAGTATATCACACTGCTCTGTACACTGGATGTGGTATATAATGTACACAGTATATCACACTGCTCTGCACACTGGATGTGGTATACCATGTACACAGTATATCACACTGCTCTGTACACTGGATGTGATAAATAATGTACACAGTATATCACACTGCTCTGTACACTGGATGTGATATATAATGTACACAGTATATCACACTACTCTGTACACTGGATGTGATATACCATGTACACAGTATATCACACTGCTCTGTACACTGGATGTGATATATAATGTACACAGTATATCACACTACTCTGTACACTGGATGTGGTATCCCATGTACACAGTATATCATACTGCTCTGTACACTGGATGTGATATATAATGTACACAGTATATCACACTGCTCTGTACACTGGATGTGGTATATAATGTACACAGTATATCACACTACTCTGTACACTGGATGTGGTATATAATGTACACAGTATATCACACTGCTCTGTACACTGGATGTGGTATATAATGTACACAGTATATCACACTGCTCTGTACACTGGATGTGGTATACCATGTACACAGTATATCACACTGCTCTGTACACTGGATGTGATATATAATGTACACAGTATATCACACTGCTCTGTACACTGGATGTGGTATCCCATGTACACAGTATATCACACTGCTCTGTACACTGGATGTGATATATAATGTACACAGTATATCACACTGCTCTGTACACTGGATGTGGTATACCATGTACACAGTATATCACACTGCTCTGTACACTGGATGTGATATATAATGTACACAGTATATCACACTGCTCTGTACACTAGATGTGGTATATACACAGATATACAATGCCCTGCACTGATCACACCTGGGCCTACAGGACCTCACATATTCTATATGTAATATGGGCCATATAGTGTAATGTGTGCTGCAGGCTCAGATGTGATCAGTGCAGGATTCTGTGTAGTGATGTCTCTGCTGAAGATCAGTGTGAGTTATTGCAGGGGAGGGATGAGGCCGATGACCCGGCACTGACAGCCCGACCTGATCTGCAGCAGCTCACACTCCTGCAATAACTCACACTGATCCCGCCGGCAGAGCTGCCGCTGACACTATGAAATCCCGTCCTGCTCCCTCCTCACTGCAGCCTCCTGCCCGCACCATGATGGATGACGTCACTCACCATCATCCACCAAGGCCTCGGCTCCGGTCCTCCCACAAGCTCCTGTACGGCACTAAGGCTACTTTCACACATCCGGTTTGAGCCCTGCGGCTCAATCCGGCTGTGAAAACTATGCAACGGATGCGGTGAAAACACCGCATCCTTTGCATAAGTTTTTACATGCGGCCGGTCCGGTTTTTTCCGGTTGCGGCATGCTACTGAGCATGCGCAGTGGAAAATACCGCATGCGGCGACCGGATGCGGTTTTTTTCCGCATCGCGCCGCATCCGGCCTCCATAGGGATGCATTGAAAAATGCGCCGCAGCGGCCGGATGCGGCGCGATGCGGTGTTTTTTGCCGGAGCAAAAAACGTTGCAGGGTACGTTCGATCCGGCCGCCGCATCGGCTACATCTGCCGCATGCGGCAAAAACCGGACCGAACGCAAGCCCCTGCGGCACAATGCGGCACTAATGTAAGTCAATGCAAAAAAAAAACGCAATCGGCGTTACAAAAGCCGGTTGCGGTTTTTCTGCAGAACGCCGTATTGTGCCGCAGAGCAAAAATCCGGATGTGTGAAAGTACCCTAAGAAGCAGCAGGCGCGCGGTGACGTCATCCTTGCAGACTCAGCCCACACAGCATGCAGTGGGCGTGTCTGCAGCATAGTGACGGCCAGATTGAAATTCTCTTAAAGGTACAGTGTGGTCCTGAACCTTAATAAAATGGCGCTCACACTGATGGTGGTGGGGGCCCCCTCAGAAGCTCTTGTGGTGGGGGCCCCTGGGCTGAAGCCCCGCCTGCCCCGCCTATAATCCGGCCCTGAGCCCCATAATACCTTCATCTTGTATTATGCAGCTCCATATTCTTCCATGTATAATGCACCCCTATATTCCATGTATAAGGTGTCCTTCATTTTATATTATGCAGCCTCATACTCCTCCATGTATAATGCACCCCTATAGTCCATGTATAAGGTGTCCTTCACATTGTATAATGCATCCCCATAGACCTTCATGTACAATGCAGCCCCATAGACTTCCATGTATAATGCATTCCTATGGTCCATGTATAAAATGTCCTTCATGTTGTATTATGCAGCCCCTAGGCCTCCATATATAATGCAGCCCCCCAGGCCTCCATATAAAATGTAAGCCCCAGGCCTTCATGTATAATGCAGCCCCCTAGGCCTCCATGTATAATGCAGCCACTCGGGCCTCCATGTATAATACAGCCCCTTTGGCCGCCATGTATAATGCAGCCCCACCGGGCCTCCATGTATAATACAGCCCCCTAGGCCTCCATGTATAATGCAGCCCCCTCAGGCCTCTAGCCACCGTGTACTCACTGATTTAAAAAAAATAAATAAATAACCAACAAGTGCTCACCTCTCTCTTCGTTCCACCATTGCTCTGTCATCACCTCTCTCCTTATTCCACCACTACTCTGTCCTTACCGCTCTCCTTTGTTCCTCCACTGCTCTGGTCAGCGTCCTCCTGTCCTGCACTCTGCATGCCTCAGCATAGCAGTCACACAGGAGGGACGTCAACACGCAGGCACAGGGGGAGAATTATAGAGCGGCACGCACCCACGATGCTTTTTCATTGCTGTGTGCAATGACGATGGAGGAGGCCCGATGCCGCTACTGCTGACACCAGGCAGGGGGGCCCGGTGTCAGCGACGGCACCGGGTCATATAGCGACCGCGTGGTCTGCGACAAAACAGTTCCGCTCCTCTCTCACAGAAAGGAGCTGGATTCTGAACTGCAGGGTGGCCGCCGGGCCCCTAACCTGCCGGACCCGGTCGCAATGGCGACCTCTGCGACCGCGATCATTACGTCCCTGCCAGATGGGGCCTAGGATGAGGAGATATGTACCATTATGGGGTGTAGGATGGGGGACATATTTACTAAGATTAGGGACATATTTACCAGGATGGGAACATATATACCAAGATGGGGGGACATAATTATCAGAATGGGGGAAATGGCACCTCATGGCAAAGAATTCTCTGAGGATGTGAAAAAAATAATTTTTGCTCTACATAAAGATGGCCGAGGCTATAAGAAGATAGCCAACACTCTGAAACTGAGCTGCAGCACGGGAGCCAAGACCATACAGCGCTTTAACAAGACAAGTTCCACTCAGAACAGGCCTCGTCATGGTCGACCAATGAAGATGGGGTTACGGGGGGACCGGCAGATTAGGACCAAGGGTATATATCCCAATCGCCAGTCGGGGCCCACCGTGCTCCAGATGGTAATGGAGCTGCTGGCACCATGTGGGTTAGGCGGAGACTAAAGAGCTGATGACCCAGAGATAACCCAGGAGACCTGGGAACCGGTCACGTGTGTAAGGACACGTCAGACCGGAAGACAACCCAGTTAGCGTTTCGGTGGAGCGGGCGCTACTCCGACCACGTGTGAAGGGAACACGTCAGGCCGGGTGGTGACCAGTTAGCGTTGACCGAAAAGACCACTGCGACAGCGCCCTGTCGGCCACGTGTGAAAGACACGTCAGGCCGAGCGGTCCTTCGATTAGCGTTTCTGGTCACCACTCGACTGGCCATGTGTGTGAAGGACACGTCAGACCAGGTAGTCACACCAGTAGCATTTGACTGGGAAGCCGAAGAGGGAAATAGGGTTCACACACCCAATCCAGGAACACCCTGTTAACGCCGCACAATCGGACCGGTGACGCAGCAAGTATGCTGTCCGTGTGCGTAGGAGGCACAAACGGACAAGTAATGCAGCAACCGCAGTCCAGTTAACGCCACTGGACTGCTATAGCACTACTGGAACGGCAGCAAGGAAGCACGGTGCCTGACCCTGATGTGCTGAGCCACGAATCTTGGCGTGACAGGCACCGTTCGCCTAGCCCTACCTACCACTTCCAACAAGGCTTATGCCACCATGAACTCTAAGTGAAGACTGCGTGCCTCCATGTTGTCTCCAGCCCCTTTTATAACCTGGGTCCGCCCCAAAGCCAGGGTGGAACCACCAAGGTCCAATAGCAGAGTGCCATGTCATCAGTGACGTCACCAGCGGCCTATCCGGAACCGCCATGTCATTGATGACCTCATGGCAGCCACGCCACAAACACCTCACCAGTCATCGTCTGACGACCAATGGTGAGGTGCCAGATCATAGGGGCGTGCCTCTGCGAGCCAGTCCGGAGTGGCCACATCATCAGGACACCTGACACCCTCTTCCCTATCAGGACTTGCCACCTCACAGACATGCTCAGTGAGGTCCTTACCGGACCTAGCCTCTAATGCACTAAGTGCCTGAGCATGCTCAGTAGCCTGAACAACAGTCTCGGAAATCAGACTATCTGCCTGATGCACTAAGTGTAGGAGCATGCTCAGTAGCCTGAACCAAAGACTTAGCCTCAGAAATGGCACTTTCAGGTTGAGCATGCTCTTGAGGCGAAACACTGGACTTAGACTCTGGCTGGGGTAAATCGAGGCGCACATGCGCACTAGCCGCCTCTCCACACTTAGACGTGGAGGAGGAAGCAGCCAGCTGGACGACCCGAGGCACGGCCAAAAATGGCAGTCGGCGCCTGGGTGCAACAGGAACCGCAGCAGGCTGTTTGCGGCTCTGGCGGCGCCGATTCGGAACAGATGGGTGTACGTGCTCAGCATCATATCCAGAGTTTGTACTATATTTTCAAAATAGACTTATTATAATAGTTATATTCTTGTACATAGGGGGCAGTATTATAGTAGTTATATTCTTGTAGATAGGGGCAGTATTATAGTAGTTATATTCTTGTACATAGGGGCAGTATTATAGTAGTTATATTCTTGTACATAGGGGCAGTATTATAGTAGTTATATTCTTGTACATAGGGGACAGTATTATAGTAGTTATATTCTTGTAGATAGGGGCAGTATTATAGTAGTTATATTCTTGTACATAGGGGCAGTATTATAGTAGTTATATTCTTGTACATAAGGGTAGTATTATAGTAGTTATATTCTTGTACATAGGGGACAGTATTATAGTAGTTATATTCTTGTAGATAGGGGCAGTATTATAGTAGTTATATTCTTGTACATAGGGGCAGTATTATAGTAGTTATATTCTTGTACATAGGGGTAGTATTATAGTAGTTATATTCTTGTACATAGGGGACAGTATTATAGTAGTTATATTCTTGTATATAGGAGCAGTATTATAGTAGTTATATTCTTGAACATGGAGCAGCATTATAGTATTTATATTCTTGTACATGGGGCAGTATTATAGTAGTTACGGTATATGTTTTTACATAGAGGGCAGAATTATAGTAGTTATATTCTAATGGTTGCACCAATTCTGGGGCGGCTGCGGGCTGCTATGTTTAGGCTGGGGAGGGTCCAATAACCATGGGCCTTCTCAGACTGAGAATATCAGTCCCTTACTATCAGCTTATTCTTCGTTAGGTATCAAAATTGAGGGAGACCCTATGTTTTTATAATTATTTATTTTTAACAAAAAAAAAAATGATTGGGGTCCCTTGTATGTTGACACACAGCCAAGATAACATACAAAGCTAGGGGCTGCAAGTTGTAGGTGTCTGGCTTATTTACACTGGGTATCAAAATACTGGGACCTGCACCATTTTTTCCAATTATGTATTTATTTTTACACTCAACTTCGAGGACACAACCAGCTAGTGTGAGGGCAACCAATCACAGACGCCGGCACAGAGGTTGGGCGGTGGAAGCAGGACTGCAACTAACCACAGACACTGTTACCAAGGGTGGCTGGGAGAAACAGCACTGCAACCAATCACAGACACAGTTAGGGAGGGTGGGCGGGGAAAAGTACATATTCATGAGCTTTAATGATTGGACCACAAAGCAGTGTGACAGCTGTGGGGAAACTCACTAAGTATAATTTTCCTGCTTTAATCTCTGTAATACTCTGACAACATTATTCCCAGAAACCAACAGTGAGTCCGAAATGCAACCAGGCATCTTCCCCATGTTGTTTCCATTCAGTTTCAACACTTTTCCTTCCAGTTTCCCAGCCCTCCCAGACCTCCAAGGACCTCTGGAAAATTTTACCATTGACATGCATTAAATTTGTTATTTGGTAGGAATACACGAATAACAGAAATTATTAGGCACGAAGAATCTGAACTTGAATATTTGAGCATTCGCCCAGCTCTAATTATAATTAATGCTCTGAGGCTTTGTAAAATTGCCTTGTTATTCGCAGTGTTTTACATCTCCTGGGAGGACGAAGATCTGGATCTCTCTATATTAGTCAGGCAGCAATAGCTCCACTTGATCAATATGAAACCTTCAGGCGACCTCTTGTGTCCTCAAGTTCTTGCTACTTACTGATCTCTCTTTGACCCACATTATTCAGCATTTTAGGCATCGGAATTACTTTGATAAAAGTAATGACAAATTTCACCAAAGTGACTGAATTTATTCTCATCGGCCTTTCAGATTATCCTCACAACTTATACCTTATCTTCATTGTCTTCTTCTTCATCTATCTCTTGACGGTCATCACAAACGTCCTAATCATTGTTTTCGTCTTCACCGACTCCCAACTTCACACACCAATGTACTTCTTTCTCGGAAACTTGGCCTTTATAGATGTCTCCTACTCTTCAGTGACGGCTCCTAAAATGCTTCTTGACTTGGTCATCAAGAACCACTCAATATCTTTACCGGCCTGCACAACCCAAGTCTTCTTCTTCATCTACCTGGCCAGTGCGGAGCTCTTCTTGCTTTCTAGCATGTCGTATGACAGATACATTGCCATCTGCCACCCCCTGCGCTACACCCAGATCATGTCCTGGATGGTTTGTACCCAGATGGCATCTGGGGTTTGGGTTCTTGCGTTCCTTTATTCACTAGTCCACACTTTATTCACGCTCAGGTTGACCTTTTGTGGTCCAAACACCATCCATAACTTCTTCTGTGACCTTCCTCATTTGTACCAGATCTCTTGTACTGATACTTTAATAAACATTGTAGTCATATTTACTGTTGGTGGAATCCTTGGAATCGGGGCTTTTGCCATCATATTTGTCCCCTACTTTCGCATCTTCAGCACCGTTCTGAGGATCCAGACCAGTCATGGAAAGCTTAAAGCCTTCTCTACCTGCACTTCTCATCTTACCGTGGTGTTTATTTTCTACGGTTCTGTTATCTTTATCTATTTTGTGCCCACCACTAGCAATTTCTTTACTCTTAACAAGGTGGTGTCCGTGATATATGCCCTCATTAACCCTTTACTGAATCCTCTGATCTACAGTATCAGAAACAAAGACCTGAAGGATGCTGTCAAGAGAGCCGTCTATCCATACATGCGAAAAGATGACCATCTGTGATGGGTCTTCCTTTTTACTGTTACGCTTTCCTTAAAAGTCGAGAAGACATTTTAGCAGTTGAATGCATGGAATCAGGGCACTAGCATAGTGACCATACAGGAAGGTCTATTGAGACAGTGAGGCCTAGCTTAGGTTGAAGCCATATCACATAGGCAGTGGGAACCTCTCATAACCCTCTAAACCTGAAACACAAGTTTAGCGATTTCCCTATGTACTAAATCCTCCTGTCCCATGATGGGGGTGCCACGGTGAGAAGACAGGAGGGGTCCTAATTCTTATGCTAAAGCACAGACAAGTGATCTACTGAGTCTTTGTTTTGCACCAAAGAACCAATACTTTATGATCTACTGTTTTTATTCCCCCATTGATATTATTACATGATGTTAGTGGTAGTAGTCACTTATGTACCCCCAGTCTGGTCTCTTATTTGAAGCACTGATGCTTACAGAACATTACTTTTTGCAGAACAGGACTTAAAATGCTATTAAAAAAACCCTTAAAAAAAATTTACAATTACGTTTTATTAAAATGTTTACATTGCTTGGCTTTTACAGTTTTTTTCTTTCCATGGACATTGCTGACTGCAGAATGAGTAAACTACTAATATGTCAGAGGCACCCCTGTCTGGTCTCATTTATGGTGAAAAGAGGAGACACCAAGAACCCTTGTAGGTCGGCATATACATTGGATTTACACACTCCTAATAAAATCCCAGGTTTTTGTCATGTAAAAATCATAAGACATGATCCATAAACAGCCATCAACACAGCAAAGGCATCTCATTAGTGAGAGTTATCAGTTAGGAGAAGGTACAACATATTTTCCAATACATTAGATATACCATAGAACAGTGTGGTGATCAAGAAGTGGCTTAAATTTGACACATGAGTGATATTCCCTTGAACTGGACATCTCAAAAATTGATGAAAAATAATGAAATAAGTTTGGTGTTGAAAGAAGCCAAGAAGCCAACAGCAACATTAAAGGAGCTGCAGGAATTTCAGGCTTGTACTGGTTGTGTGCTGCATGTGACAAAAATCTGAATGTGGTACTATTGCAAGGAAGAGGGGGAAGTGATCTTCCTTGTTTTACAAAAACCTGGTATTGTAATAGGGATTTGTAGACTTTTCACAAGTTTGTCTAAAAAAAAGTGGTGCACTTTTTGCGCAATTTTCCAAAACCCATAGACGTCTCATTTTTTGGGATCTATGGCTCAGTGATGGCTTATTTTTTGTATCTTGAGCTGACGTTTTTAATGGTAGAATTTTTACAGAGATGCTACATTTTGATCGTCTGTTATTGCATTTTGCGCAAAATTTGCGGCAACCCAAAAACCTAATTTCGGCGTTTGGATTTTTTTTGTCGCTACTCCATGTACCGATTGGATTAATTGGTTTTATTTTTTGATAGATCGGCCATTTTTTAACACAGCGAAACCAGATGTGTGTATATTTTTTTAACTCTTTAATTTTCAATGGGCGAATGGAGGGTGATTTGAACTTTTAATTTTTTTATTTCTTTACATTTTTTAAAAAAAATGTTTTTACTTTTTTTTTTAATTTCACTAGGTCCCCTAGGGGGCTATAAGGATAAGCAGTCTGATCGCTTGTTCTTTTCTTTCATTGCTCTGATCTGCATAAAAGCAGCTCACCTCTCACACGGCAGTCTGCCGGCAGTGAGAGAAAGTGACTCATGAGAGGTACAGGAGTCATCACATGAACCTGTGCTACTATGCCAACCATTGGAAGTCACGTGATCACGTCACGTGACTTCCGATGGCGCCGGGTAATTGCTTACCATGGCGAACTGTTACATCTCACTGTCAGATTTTGACAGCGAGAAGTAAGGGGTTAATAGGCGTGGGTGGAATGTGAATCCACTTATGGCTGACAAGCACACATGTCAGCTGTTCAAATCAGCTGACATGTGCGAGGATCGCCGTGGGCAGCCCATGGGGATTACAGTGACGCGATCAATAACATACCCAGTACATCATGTGTCGTGAAGAGGTTAAGAATAAAGTTTCATGGTATGTTGTTCATGTAATAAGTAAGGTCATAAGATGGAAGTTCCTGTAGGATGATGTTAAGCAGCTCAGTAGGAAGGAGCGGTAAAACAAACCTGTCAGCTCACTTTAGTGTCCAAACACAACTGAGGGGCGCTCCAAGTCTAGATGTGAAACAAGCTGAAAAAACCCTGCTAGACCCCAGACTTCCCCCTCATAAGGGACGTGTCGTTGCTGGGCTCCTTTGTAAAAGCTACATCACAGATAAAGTGCAGGAATGAATGACAGATCCTGTCCTAGGGAAGAATGCCCGCATACCCTGGAGACTATGGAGCATCTGCTGTTAGAGTGTCCCCATATATTAGAGACCATGGAGCATCTTCCGTTATAGTGCCCCCATTTACTGGAGACCATACAACATCTGCTGTTTGTGTCATCCCAAAACACTGGATACCATGGAGAATCTGCATATACTGGAGACCATGGAACATCTTCTGTTAGAGTGCCCCCATATACTGGAGGCCATTGAGCATCTGCTACTAGAGTGCCCCCATATACTGGAGGCCATGGAGCATCTGCTGCTAGAGTGCCCCCATATACTGGAGGCCATGGAGCATCTGCTGCTAGAGTGCCCCCATATACTGGAGGTCATGGGGCATCTGCTGTTAGAGTGCCCCCATATACTGGAGACCATGGCGCATCTGCTTCTAGAGTGCCCTCATATACTGGTGACCATGGAGCATCTGCTGCTAGAGTGCCCCCATATACTGGAGGCCATGGCGCATCTGCTGCTAGAGTGCCCCCATATACTGGAGACCATGGAGCATCTGCTGCTAGAGTGCCCTCATATACTGGAGGCCATGGAGCATCTGCTGCTAGAGTGCCCCCATATACTGGAGGCCATGGAGCATCTGCTGTTAGAGTGCCCCCATATACTGGAGACCATGGCGCATCTGCTTCTAGAGTGCCCTCATATACTGGTGACCATGGAGCATCTGCTGCTAGAGTACCCCCATATACTGGAGGCCATGGCGCATCTGCTGCTAGAGTGCCCCCATATACTGGAGACCATGGAGCATCTGCTGTTAGAGTGCCCCCATATACTGGAGGCCATGGAGCATCTGCTGCTAGAGTGCCCCCATATACTGGAGGCCATGGAGCATCTGCTGCTAGAGTGCCCCCATATACTGGAGGCCATGGAGAATCTGCTGTTAGAGTGCCCCCATATACTGGAGGCCATGGAGCATCTGCTGCTAGAGTGCCCCCATATACTGGAGGCCATGGAGCATCTGCTGCTAGAGTGCCCCCATATACCGGAGACCATGGCGCATCTGCTGCTAGAGTGCCCCCATATACTGGAGACCATGGAGCATCTGCTGCTAGAGTGCCCCCATATACTGGAGACCATGGAGCATCTGCTGTTAGAGGGTCCTTTCAGAATGCAAGTGTAGGAGTCTGTGTCCCTGTCCATAAAGTTAGCGCACCTTGTGGGTCAGGGGTATCCTCAGCTGCTGTATGGAGACCTCCAGTCTGAGCTCAGGACATATAACAGAATTTCCCAGTATATAATAAATGTGGTGACTTCCATCATCTGTGGTGCACGGTACTGCCTGTGCTTCAATTAAGACATCCAGGCAAGTCTGTGTAAAAGAAGGACATGAAGAATAACCCAGGGAATATTTACAATATATATAAATATATATTTACAAAATATATATATATATATATATATCCCAGTATACTATTTATCTTTTGCATTGTGCCTGATATATTACTCCTGTACCTTTATGGTTACTTATAAGCAGTGATGATTACACACAAAATGGTAATTTCTCAGCAGGTGGAGTAGGGTGCGGTGCAGCAGATTCACTTTACATGAAGCTTTAGCCACCGATTATAGAACAACAATATTCATTGCAAAATGTAACTGCAATTATATCATCTCTATATGTTAATTAGAATAAATGTGGCGGTGCGCACCCCCTTCTCCTCCGCGTCCATAGCGGAGCGTGAGCTTATGTTACCCTTAGTAATTAGAGGGAATCACTGGATTTTTCCTTTAATTGCTTCTTGTTTCTTTCCGCTCATAGAACAATTGATAACAGCGGACGCTTCGTCTTCTCTTCCACATCCCAATTAAAATGCGTCAGATCCACACTGCGGCGGCGGCGAGTGGTGACAGGGTCAGCCCCGCTATGATCTTGTCAAACATTTTTTGTTAAATTCATTTACTGCCGAGGCGACAAGGCCGACAAAATCTAATTTGTTTTATAGCGGTTAATACAAAATGAAATCCATTCTTACAGGGTCAAAGGTGGCACTGTGAATACAATGCATATAAATGAGTGAATCTGTAGTATGATCACACACTCAGGATCTGAGAGAGGGAATAAGGCATGGGCTCTGCATGTAAAGAAAGTGAAGAAAATATTACCACGACCATTCACATACAGCAGAAAACATCCTCACACAATGACTTCACTGCAGATTATAAGATCAATTCACCCTGTATACAGAGCTTCATGGTGAGATTCTGTCTGCAGCCACCACTAGAGGGAGCTCCCTGTATACAGAGATACATGATCAGATTCTGTCTTCAGTCACCACTAGAGGGAGCTCCCTGTATACAGAGATACATGATCAGATTCTGTCTTCAGTCACCACTAGGGGGAGCTCCCTGTATACAGAGATAGATGATAAGATTCTGTGTGCAGCCACCACTAAGGGGAGCTCCCTGTATACAGATATACATAATAAGATTCTGTCTGCATCCACCACTAGAGGGAGCTCCCTGTATACAGAGATACATGATAAGATCCTGCCTGCAGCCACCACTAGAGGGAGCTCCCTATATACAGTGATTCATGATAAGATTCTGTCGGCAGCCACCACTAGGGGGAGCTCCCTGTTTACAGAGATACATGATAAGATTCTGTCTGCAGTCACCACTAGGGGGAGTTCCCTGTATACAGAGATACATGATCAGATTCTGTCTGCAGCCATCACTAGGGGGAGCTCCCTGTATACAGAGATACATAATAAGATTCTGTCTGCAGCCACCACTATGGGGAGCTCCCTGTATACAGAGATACATGATCAGATTCTGTCTGCAGCCACCACTAGGGGGAGCTCCCTGTATACAGAGATACATGATCAGATTCTGTCTGCAACCACCACTAGGGGGAGCTCACTGTATACAGAGATACATAATAAGATTCTGTCTGCAGCCACCACTAGAGGGAGCTCCCTGTATACAGAGATACATGATAAGATTCTGCAGCCACCACTAGGGGGAGCTCCCTGTATACAGAGATACATGATAAGATTCTGTCTGCAACCACCACTAGGGGGAGCTCCCTGTATACAGAGATAAATGATAAGATTCTGTCTGCAGTCACCACTAGGGGGAGCTCCCTGTATACAGGAATACATGATAAGATTCTGCAGCCACCACTAGGAAAAGTCTCTGCAAGTCACATTTTTCTTATGCTTCTCTGAGTCTATACTCTGGATCTGACGCTGTGGTCTCTATTCACTATATAATGCTGAACGCATCCTTCTGTCCGAAGCTGGGATGAAACTGCTTAATTGGCTAAAGCTGGGATTGAACTATAAAATATAATCTATAATAATATAATGATGAACGTATCCTCCAGGATGGCCGGAGTGTGTGCAGTGTAAATTCACATTGTAGCTGAATTTTTCTATTAAATGTCGGAGGAGTCAGCTCTGGAATGGCTGGAAGGTCTAAAAAACACAAGGAAAAAAATGGACTAAAAAATGGACTATGTTGCTTCTTTTTTCTGCACCAAAACTGCAAGAAAAAAGGATGCAACGTGCACAACATTTCTGATTTCTCATAGACTTTGATGGGATAAGATTAGACATGCAGATTTGGGCAAAAAACTGCATGATAAACTGCACCAAAAAACGCATCAAAAACTACACAGTGCGCACAGGACCTAAAGAAGGTTTGACCCACAAAGTCCTGCACCAACAAGGCAACATAAAGAAAGACCATAGAGTTTACACTAAAAGTGTCGTTTACAGAGAACTTTTTGCACAATATATATTTTGTTTTCAGTTAATGCTTCAATAAAATTAAAAATGTGCCAATAAAAATGCTCGACACCCGGGCGTAGGAGGGGTCAATAGCTGAGTGTTTAGTTGCAGAATTTTTTGCACTAAATCTGCATCTCCTGGCAGAAAAAAATGTGTTTGTTTTCTGTGCATTCTGGGATGGAAAAATGCTGCTAAAATAATTAACATGCTGCAAATTTAGTTTTGCACCAAATCTGTGGGGGAAAAGTAACGTGGTTGTGTTGCCCCCCACTCCTACTGAGCTTTAGGCCGGTTTCAAACGTCCGTGTTTCACGTGTGCCATCAGTTTTTAATTTGGATGCCAAACATACCCATGTTATTCTATGCTGGTACTCACACAGCCGTGTTTTAACATGGACCGTGTGATCCCTCGTGGTCCCGCACGCACACACGGAGACATGTCCGTTTTTTCTCCGGCAGCACAGGTGTCACACAGATCGCACACTGATGTGTGTCATCAGTGTGACACGTACCGGAGAAAACACGGGTCACACTGAGGAGCTGGAAGCCGGAGCAACAGTGTCTGTGCAGTGATGTCCAGGAGGTCATCCGAGTTCCCAATGAACTCTGATGAACCCGTGAAGTCACCGTCCTGACACCCACTGTAGTGCGGGTTACATAGTTACTTAGGTTGAAAAAAGACCTAGGTCCATCTAGTTCAACCTTCCTCCACCAGTTCTACATTTGGTCACCAAGTCATTTATAACCAACAATGTTGTGTGTACTGAGGAAATCATCCAGCCTTTTTTTAAAAGCCGCTATAGTATCTGCCATTACAATCTCTTGTGGTCGGCATTCCACAGTCTGACTGCTCTAACTGTAAAGGTGTTGCAGGGGTGTCATCAGGAGGTCATCAGAGTTCATTGGGAACACTGATGACCTCCTGGACGTCACTGCACACACACTGCTTGCTGGATATTCACCTGTCACCGGCGATGCGACCATGCTGTCCTTAGTGATGCTGTCTTCGGCGGTGCTATCCCCGGCAATGCTCCGGCTTCCAGGTCCTCATTACAGTGAATAACCTATGAATATAATGAGCGGTAGTCAGAAGCAGGAGGCAGCAGAGCCGAAGAAAACAGCGCTGGATACATGTAAATATAGAAATTCTTTTTATTTCAAAGACGCGTGTTTTCTCCGGTATGTGTCCCACGTATGCAAACATAGATGTCACATGCATGACATACGCGTGACACACTTATGACCAAACCGGCCTTATACTGTTTTTTATGTGAATTATGTGGACTGTGCTGTAGCAGAGCCAAGACTGCGTAGTAGTCCGTGCCGCCTAACGCTGAGTCCTGGTAAAGTTAGTTATACGAGTATTGTGCTGTAATAACTATGTATATGGTAATGTAAAGTATAATCTGTTATGTCACATGTTAGCAATGTGTGGTACAGTGTATTACGGTATTAGTCCTGATCATGGGCACGGGCGCTGCGTTCTCCCGCAGAGGACACCAGAGTCTCCGGAAGAGAACCCTGGCACTCCCACTCATTCTTACCATCATGGCCGGCTTTAGGCATGTGCGACTTGTGCGGTCGAACAGGGCGCCGACGGCCATGCTTCAGGGGGGGGCGCCGCAGAGAGGTAAGAAGTTAATTTCCTGCCTCTCTGTTCGGGCGGCCGGCCGCCTCTCTGTGCGGGCGGCCGGCCGCCTCTCTGTGCGGGCGGACCGCTGCCTCTCTGTGCAACGGCCCGCCGCCTGTCCGTGCAGGCGGACCGCCGCCTCACTGTGCGGGTGGCCCGCCGCCTGTCTGTGCAGGCGGCCGGCCGCCTCTTTGTGCGGGCGGCCGGCCGCCTGTCTGTGCGGGCGCCCGCCGCCTCTCTGTTCGGCCCGCCACCTGTCTGTGCGGGCGGCCCGCCGCCTGTCTGTGCGGGCGGAGGGCCGCCTCACAGTGCGGGCGGCGGGCCGCCTCACTGTGCGGGCGGCCGGCCGCCTCACTGTGCGGGCGGCCGGCCGCCTCTCTGTGGGGGCGGACGGCCGCCTCTCTGTGCGGGCGGACGGTCGCCTCTCTGTGCGGGCTGCCCGCCGCCTCTCTGTGCGGGCGGCCCGCCGCCTGTCTGTGCGGGCGGCCCGCCGCCTGTCTGTGCGGGCGGCCGGCCGCCTGTCTGTGCGGGCGGCCGGCCGCCTGTCTGTGCGGGCGGCCGGCCCCCTGTCTGTGCGGGCGGCCGGCCGCCTGTCTGTGCGGGCGGCCCGCCGCCTTTCTGTGCGGGCGGCCCGCCGCCTGTCTGTGCGGGCGGCCCGCCGCCTGTCTGTGCGGGCGTCCGGCCGCCTCTCTGTGCGGGCGGCCGGCCGCCTCTCTGTGCGGGCGGCCGGCCGCCTCACTTTGGCTGCCTGCGTCTCCGTGCTGGAGGCCCGCCGGCTGTCTGCCTCTCCGTGCTGGAGGCCCGCCGGCTGCCTGCCTCTCCGTGCTGGAGGCCCCCAGGCTGCCTGCCTCTCCGGTGCTGGAGGCCCCCAGGCTGCCTGTCTCTCCGGTGCTGGAGGCCCCCAGACTGCCTTCCTCTCCGTGCTGGAGGCCCCCAGGCTGCCTGCCTCTCCGTGGTGGAGGCCCGCCGGCTGGATATCTGTCTGTGTGGGGGCTCCTGCTGCGTGTAGGAGGCTGTGTGGGGGCTCCTGCTGCGTGTAGGAGGCTGTGTGGGGGCTCCTGATGCGTGTAGCAGGCTGTGTGGGGGCTCCTGCTGCGTGTAGGAGGCTGTGTGGAGGCTCCTGCTGCGTGTAGGAGGCTGTGTGGAGGCTCCTGCTGCGTGTAGGAGGCTATGTGGAGGCTCCTGCTGCGTGTAGGAGGCTGTGTGGGGGCTCCTGCTACGTGTAGGAGGCTGTGTGGGGGCTCCTGCTGCATGTAGGAGGCTGTGTAGGAGGCTGTGTGGGGGCTCCTGCTGCGTTTAGGAGGCTGTGTGGGGGCTCCTGCTGCGTTTAGGAGGCTGTGTGGGGGCTCCTGCTGAATGTAGGAGGCTGTGTGGGGGCTCCTGCTGCGTGTAGGAGGCTGTGTGGGGGCTCCTGCTGCGTGTAGGAGGCTGTGTGGGAGCTCCTGCTGCATCTAGGAGGCTGTGTGGGCGATCCTCCTGCGTGTAGGAGGCTGTGTGGGGGATCCTGCTGCGTGTAGGAGGCTGTGTGGGGAGGCTCCTGCTGCATGTAGGAGGCTGTGTGGGGGCTCCTGCTGCGTGTAGGAGGCTGTGTGGAGGCTGCTGCTGCGTGTAGGAGGCTGTGTGGGGGATGCTGCTGCATGTAGGAGATTGTGTGGGGGCTCCTGCTGCATGTAGGAGGCTGTGTGGGGTTCCTGCTGCGTGTAGGAGGCTGTGTGGGAGCTCCTGCTGCGTCTAGGAGGCTGTGTGGGGGATCCTCCTGCGTGTAGGAGGCTGTGTGGGGGACCCTGCTGCATGTAGGAGGCTGTGTGGGGGATCCTGCTGCGTGTAGGAGGCTGTGTGGGGAGGCTCCTGCTGCATGTAGGAGGCTGTGTGGGGGCTCCTGCTGCGTGTAGGAGGCTGTGTGGAGGCTGCTGCTGCGTGTAGGAGGCTGTGTGGGGGATCCTGCTGCATGTAGGAGATTGTGTGGGGGCTCCTGCTGCATGTAGGAGGCTGTGTGGGGTTCATGCTGCGTGTAGGAGGCTGTGTGGGAGCTCCTGCTGCGTCTAGGAGGCTGTGTGGGGGATCCTCCTGCGTGTAGGAGGCTGTGTGGGGGACCCTGCTGCATGTAGGAGGCTGTGTGGAGGCTGCTGCTGCGTGTAGGAGGCTGTGTGGGGGCTCCTGCTGCGTGTAGGAGGCTGTGTGGGAGCTTCTGTTGCATGTAGGAGGCTGTGTGGGGGCTCCTGCTGCGTGTAGGAGGCTGTGTGGAGGCTGCTGCGTGTAGGAGGCTGTGTGGGGGATCCTGCTGCATGTAGGAGGTTGTGTGGGGGCTCCTGCTGCATGTAGGAGGCTGTGTGGGGTTCCTGCTGCGTGTAGGAGGCTGTGTGGGGGCTCCTGCTGTGTATAGGAGGCTGTGTGGGGGCTCCTGCTGCATCTAGGAGGCTGTGTGGGGGATCCTCCTGCGTGTAGGAGGCTGTGTGGGGGATCCTGCTGCATGTAGGAGGCTGTGTGGAAGCTGCTGCTGCTGCGTGTAGGAGGCTGTGTGGGGGATCCTGCTGCATGTAGGAGGCTGTGTGGAGGCTGCTGCTGCGTGTAGGAGGCTGTGTGGGGGATCCTCCTGCGTGTAGGAGGCTGTGTGGGGGATCCTGCTGCGTGTAGGAGGCTGTGTGGAGGCTGCTGCTGCTGCGTGTAGGAGGCTGTGTGGGGGATCCTGCTGCATGTAGGAGGCTGTGTGGAGGCTGCTGCTGCTGCGTTTAGGAGGCTGTGTGGGGGATCCTCCTGCGTGTAGGAGGCTGTGTGGGGGATCCTGCTGCGTGTAGGAGGCTGTGTGAAGGCTGCTGCTGCGTGTAGGAGGCTGTGTGGGGGATCCTGCTGCATGTAGGAGGCTGTGTGGGGGCTCCTGCTGCATGTAGGAGGCTGTGTGGGGGCTCCTGCTGCGTGTAGGAGGCTGTGTGGGGGATCCTGCTGCATGTAGGAGGCTGCTGCGTGTAGGAGGCTGTGTGGGGGATCCTCCTGCGTGTAGGAGGCTGTGTGGGGGCTCCTGCTGCGTGTAGGAGGCTGTGTGGGGGATCCTGCTGCATGTAGGAGGCTGCTGCGTGTAGGAGGCTGTGTGGGGGGTCCTCCTGCGTGTAGGAGGCTGTGTGGGGGATCCTGCTGCGTGTAGGAGGCTGTGTGGAGGCTGCTGCTGCGTGTAGGAGGCTGTGTGGGGGATCCTGCTGCATGTAGGAGGCTGTGTGGGGGCTCCTGCTGCATGTAGGAGGCTGTGTGGGGGATCCTGCTGCATGTAGGAGGCTGTGTGGGGGCTCCTGCTACGTGTAGGAGGCTGTGTGGGGGATCCTGCTGCGTGTAGGAGGCTGTGTGGGGGATCCTGCTGCATGTAGGAGGCTGTGTGGGGGCTCCTGCTGCATGTAGAAGGCTGTGTGGGGGATCCTGCTGCATGTAGGAGGCTGTGTGGGGGATCCTGCTGCATGTAGGAGGCTGTGTGGGGGCTCCTGCTGCATGTAGGAGGCTGTGTGGGGGATCCTGCTGCATGTAGGAGGCTGTGTGGGGGCTCCTGCTGCATGTAGGAGGCTGTGTGGGGGCTCCTGCTGCATGTAGGAGGCTGTGTGGGGGATCCTGCTGCATGTAGGAGGCTGTGTGGGGGATCCTGCTGCATGTAGGAGGCTGTGTGGGGGATCCTGCTGCATGTAGGAGGCTGTGTGGGGGATCCTGCTGCATGTAGGAGGCTGTGTGGGGGATCCTGCTGCATGTAGGAGGCTGTGTGGGGGCTCCTGCAGGTATTTGCATATAGTTGTAGTGTGGCCTCTAGATATAACTCCTTTGGACCCCAGACACCCCAGTCCGACCTATCTTTTATATAGTATCTACTGTATGTGTCATGTATATGGTGTAATTTATGCAGTGGCAAAATGACGGAGCGTGTGGGTGATGGCGGCCATTGCTATTTCCTTGGATGCATGGTTGGACACCATTGAGGAGCAGATGGCCACTGGCTCCTTGTTTCTCCCTTGCTCTGCAGCTGTGGGTCCCAGATAGGTGTAATTGTGTCGCCCTGGGCAAGCCAGGGGACACAGATAACAACACCACTACACCCCACACTCCAGGTAGGCACACCTGCTAACCAGAAATCCTTGTTGCCTCCCTCCAGGAGTCTGTGATGCACACCAGGGGGTGGGCCAGGCGGTTGGCTCCGCCCACCAAGGAGCTCACAACTCTGGAGGCAGGAAGTAACCAGGCAGAAAAGCCCGGGGAGGGCAAGAGTGCAGTCAGCTCAGGGACGAGCTTAAGTGAACCAGAAGTGAAAGTGAAGGAAAGGAAAGTGTAAAAGGAGGAAAGCAAGAAGTGGTGACAGAGCAGAAAGAAGGAGAAGCCTGAGAGCCCAGCTGTGTGTAGGGCTAGAACAGCAAGGTCAGCGACGGCGGTGACTGTCCGGAGTGGGGCGGTTTGGAAGTTCCTGGAAGGACCCCGTTGGCTGTGTGCCCGGTGGTCTGGAGCAGTGTTCCGAAGGACAGTCAGCACCAGGGAAGGGGCCTCTCGGACCCCGGCAAGGCTAGGAGTCGCCCAATTTGCCGAATCCGTCAGTGAAGGGGACGCAGATCCCCCAGCAACAAAGTCCCGATTGACGGCAACAGCCCGACCATTACCGGGGAGACACCGCCACCGCCAAGGCACCAGTTTCCCCAGGGCCAGCGCCTGCGGGCAAAGTGTAGAGCTCCTCCGGCCCAGATTGCAGTCGGGGAGCGGGTAACCGGAGGGAATCCACCGCTACCATCAGTCAAACAGGTGCAAGGAAGAGAGACGTCACCGTCACCTACCGGGAGTGCAGGTGCAACCGTCTGTGGGACCGTCCTACCAGCCGTTAGTTTACCATACAAACTGTGTCCGTGTCTCAGGCTGAGTGAGTACCACAGTGCCGCAAGGCATAGCGCTGCCCCCGCGTCCCTGCGCCCTCCAGGCCCTACACTTCACATCTCTTCACCGGGCCCCGGGAACACCAACCCCTACCCACAGAGGGGCAACACAACACCTGGCTGCTCCCATCACCATCCCCGGGACCCTCACACTGAGCAGCGGTGGTGCCATCACCACAACCGTGGGTGGCGTCACGAACTATAATCCCAACAAACACCCCCTTTTCACTCACGGGCGAGGAGTGTCGCTCGAGACACCCCGGGATCCGGCCCGCAGCTCGAGCCACCAGGAGCAACTGCCGGACCCGAGCAGAAGGGGTGAGCGCGGTGTGCTGACACCCTCCTCCCCGCCCGCGACAACTTGGCGTCACGAACAGGATCTTACCGCTCTGCCGTCTGGTAGAGGTGCGCCTTGTTACCGCCGGAGGTATCCGGCAGAAAAATTTCAGAAGTCGCCATCTTTGGCGCGAAAAGTTCCCGCTCGAGCGTCTTCTCGAGCAGTAGAGGCGCGAAGGCCAAAACCCCGCCCCGAGAGAGGAGGGGCCGGAAAGAGCTAAGGGGGACGCGATGGCGGCTGGCGGCATGTAGTCGCCGCTGTGGAAGCAGGGACGCCAGGACCTTGCCAGAAAACCGTTCCTGGAAGCAAACAGCAAAGACACCATGTGGATGCCGTCCCGAAACACCGTGGCCCCCGCACCGGGAACCGCAGCGTGGGTGGAGATCCGGACCGCGCAGCTCCATCTAAGGCTGCAGGTCAAAATGCAGCTCCTCCTGGAGGAGTGGGAGACCGACATGGCGGACGTTTTGGCAGCCGTGCGGAGACGCGAGGAGGAAGCGGAGGAAGGGAGGGTGAGTGACCCACGCCCCTATGTCCCGGAGGGACCGGTCGCTGCGGCTGAGGGACCCGGTCCAAGCCCTCTCCCCCCGTTGCCTCCTTCGCCACCCGTCCCGGAGGCCGTGACCCCGCCACTAGGCCCGCTACCACCGCAACCGGTAGCGATACCCAGCCCGTCCGCCCCAGCGGACCGACCTGTAGCCGGAGCCAGAAGCAAACCGGAGGCATTGCCATGGAAGGCCCCGAAGATTGCGCCAGAGACAGTCCCCGAGCAGTTCCCCGAGCCGGAGCCGATGACCCGCTCCGAGTCGAAGGCCCAACTGCGGAAAGCCCCTGTGCCCATCCCCCACACCTCGGCTGAGGTGGCGCCGGGTTGTTGCTGCAAGGCAGCGCCCAAGGCCATGACACCGCGGGATACGCCACCCACCTTCCTGACAGTGGGTAACGTGCTGAATGTCCCGCGGGGCTCAACCCGTGCGCCGGAGCCATACTGGGACAGGGAGCCGACCAAGCTGGGCCTGGAGGTCGCGGAGAGGGAGCGTGGGAGGGCCGAGCTGGTGGCCCGAGTCATACGGGAAAAGGAGAACCTGCGGCGGGCGACCTTCCGTGTCCGGGGCCCGTTCTACGAGGGGCAGGTGAGGCGATTCGATATCCGCCGGGGCTACGGGTTCATATACGAACCGGGCCTGGAGGCCGAGGTATTTGTAGCCCGGCGGGATGTGCATGCTCACCTGCCCGAAGAGCATCCTGGCCGCAATCTTATCCCGGGAGACATGGTGCGGTACACTCGGCACTGCGGAGAGAGGGGGTGGTTTGCCCTGGATGTGAAGCTGAGGGGCAGCCCGGAGGGCAAGATGAGCTCTGCACCCCCTCCCTCGGATGAAGCAGCAGCAGGACCGGAGTAGGGCAATGGAGGCCCGCAGCACCGTGCCCGTAGGGACCAGCGCTTTGTTTGTTTGAAAGCTTGTTTGAAAAAGTTGAAAAGTTTTGCCAAAGATAATGAAAATGATTACCCGAGAAGTCACCTGATTTATTTTGTTGATTTGCAACCGGCTGGAGCCGGCACCGTTGTCCCCGTGGGGACCGTTTAAAAATGCATGGGAACTAGCCATGGACAAGCCCGTGAACTCTGCAGGGCAACCACAAACGTTAGTGGCTTGTAAATATGTTGGGTACCGTTACCGTTTCCGCAAGGCCGCCTCCGGAGAGGCAGGTTGGAGGGAGGGCCCTGAGCAGAGCAGGCCAGGGCCCAGCCACCAAAGGGACCGGTGGCTACCCTCTGGAGGGAAGGACAGATCCCGCTCGGGTGACTTGTGCTGGACAGTGGGTCAAGGGGTGCTGCCTGGGTTTTAGGGGCAGCATCAGGGCCAGGTTGCTTGGGTGGGAGAGAGCGGAAACCGTGACCGTACACCGTTGAAACGTTAAAAGTAAAATGTGCCTCCCGTCTTGGGAAGAGTTGATTGAAAATGCTTATGTTATGTTTAACCTGTTATCCCCTTTTTACAGAAAAATAAAACCGGTGTAGGACGGCAGCCCGCGGACGGTCTGCATTTTGCTAAGGGGGAATGTGTCGCCCTGGGCAAGCCAGGGGACACAGATAACAACACCACTACACCCCACACTCCAGGTAGGCACACCTGCTAACCAGAAATCCTTGTTGCCTCCCTCCAGGAGTCTGTGATGCACACCAGGGGGTGGGCCAGGCGGTTGGCTCCGCCCACCAAGGAGCTCACAACTCTGGAGGCAGGAAGTAACCAGGCAGAAAAGCCCGGGGAGGGCAAGAGTGCAGTCAGCTCAGGGACGAGCTTAAGTGAACCAGAAGTGAAAGTGAAGGAAAGGAAAGTGGAAAAGGAGGAAAGCAAGAAGTGGTGACAGAGCAGAGAGAAGGAGAAGCCTGAGAGCCCAGCTGTGTGTAGGGCTAGAACAGCAAGGTCAGCGACGGCGGTGACTGTCCGGAGTGGGACGGTTTGGAAGTTCCTGGAAGGACCCCGTTGGCTGTGTGCCCGGTGGTCTGGAGCAGTGTTCCGAAGGACAGTCAGCACCAGGGCAGGGGCCTCTCGGACCCCGGCAAGGCTAGGAGTCGCCCAATTTGCCGAATCCGTCAGTGAAGGGGACGCAGATCCCCCAGCAACAAAGTCCCGATTGACGGCAACAGCCCGACCATTACCGGGGAGACACCGCCACCGCCAAGGCACCAGTTTCCCCAGGGCCAGCGCCTGCGGGCAAAGTGTAGAGCTCCTCCGGCCCAGATTGCAGTCGGGGAGCGGGTAACCGGAGGGAATCCACCGCTACCATCAGTCAAACAGGTGCAAGGAAGAGAGACGTCACCGTCACCTACCGGGAGTGCAGGTGCAACCGTCTGTGGGACCGTCCTACCAGCCGTTGGTTTACCGTACAAACTGTGTCCGTGTCTCAGGCTGAGTGAGTACCACAGTGCCGCAAGGCATAGCGCTGCCCCCGCGTCCCTGCGCCCTCCAGGCCCTACACTTCACATCTCTTCACCGGGCCCCGGGAACACCAACCCCTACCCACGGAGGGGCAACACAACACCTGGCTGCTCCCATCACCATCCCCGGGACCCTCACACTGAGCAGCGGTGGTGCCATCACCACAACCGTGGGTGGCGTCACGAACTATAATCCCAACAAACACCCCCTTTTCACTCACGGGCGAGGAGTGTCGCTCGAGACACCCCGGGATCCGGCCCGCAGCTCGAGCCACCAGGAGCAACTGCCGGACCCGAGCAGAAGGGGTGAGCGCGGTGTGCTGACACCCTCCTCCCCGCCCGCGACATAATGACATCAAGGGGAGCCTGTGATGTGATGCCAGTGGGCCCTGCAGCTGGGCCAGAGTGGGTGAAGAGCATATGTAGAGGGTAATACATTATATATATATATTTATTTATTATACACCCTACATATGCCCTGTACCTGTCACGTGTAATGTAATGTAATTCTGAATATTGACCTGCCACATCCTAAGGCCTCTATCACACGTCAGTGATTCTGGGACGTTTGTGCTTTTTTTTTAACGTACCAGAATCACTTACTTACGCAGACCCATTATAATGAATGGGTCTGCTCACACGTCAGTGATTTTTCACTGCACGTGTCTCCGTGCGGCGTACCCGCGTGTGCGTATTTGCCGCACAGAGACATGTCCATTTTTTTCTGGCATCACTGATGTCCCACGGACCACGCAGTGGTGTGATCCGTGAAACACGTGCCAGAAAAAAACGTGCTTTTAAAATAAAAAACATTTTTACTCACCCGGCTCCAGCGATGTCCTCTGCAGCCCGTGCAGCTTGCTGCTTCAGAGCCGGCTCATTACTGTCGCGCATATTCATGATGCATGACACAGCTGACCCGGAAGCAGCTGCTGCAGGGGTCACCGCCGGCCGGATGCTGCACTGCGGGAGCGATCAGCACCATGGAGAGCGGGAGCGCGCACAGGTGAGTTGATTACTAAGTGCAATCACGGGCCACGGAGAACGGAGCCCGGATTGCACTTAGACAACCCACGTGTGCCGTGATTCACGGCACACGGAGGGACGTGCGTGTTTTACATGCCAGTGAAAAACGTCAGTGTTTTTCACTGACATGTGAAACGGGCCTAAAGGTGTGTAATATGTGCTCTGTTAGGATTTCACTTGCTAATTCGAGTGGTTGTGATGTGTTCGCTCACATGTGATTTGCAACGTGTGGTCATCTGCCAAATGACGTCTCCTCCTGGTTTTCTCAAATTGAAAATGATAACAATGAGAGAAGCAGGAGGAGATGTCATTCAGCAGATGACCCAGAGTCTGCCAATCACTGGTGAGCGATCACTTGACCTCTCAGATTAGCAAGTGAAATCCTAGCCGTATATTATAAACTTTGGGGATGCGGCTAATGTGCAGAATGTCACACAGGGGAGACACTGGTCAGTCCAGGGCAGCAGAGCAGGGAGAAGCCGCTGGGGACCGGCCTCCCGGGCTCCTCATCCTGACTGCATCATCCTCGGCCAGATATTAAATGTGATTTATTTGAAACGCGGCAGCATCAGAGTAAAATATACACGACTGCAATAAGGCTAGTTTCACACTTGCATTCAGTGGAGTCCGTCACTATGGAGAATAGCGCAGTCCGTTAACGCACTGCGCTATTCTCCATAGACGTGTATGGATGACGCACTGTAACGCAAGTGTCAGCGTTGCATCCGCCGGACGACGCAGCGTCGTTATTTTGACGCTGCGTCGGGCGGAAGGAACGCAGCATGTAACTTTTTTTGAGCAGCGGAATCCTTTGGATTTCACTGCGCATGATCTCTCTGGCTCCCTCCACCCGTAACCAGGGTACACATCGGGTAACCAAGGAACCCTGGTTACGGGTGCCGGGAGCCCGACACTTCCCTGCTCGGCTCCGCCCCCTCCCCTCACTCCGTATGTATACACACACAATCGCACGCACGCACACACACACACATACACACACTCTCACACTCACTCACCTGTCACCCAGCGATGCAGTCCCCGCGGCACTGACGTCCTCAGCCATGGCCCTGCTCGGCTCCACCCACCGCACTCCGCCCCCCGCTCACATTGTCGGCGACCGAACGATTAGCTGATCACCCGGCGGCCGGCTACTGTGAGTGATCGGCTGATCACCCGGCGGCCGGCTACTGTGAGTGATCGGCTGATCACCCAGTGGCCGGCAACTGTGAGTGATCGGCTGATCGTCCAGCGGCCGGCTACTGTGAGTGATCGGCTGATCACCCGGCGGCCGGCTACTGTGAGTGAGCGGCTGATCACCCGGTGACCGGCTACTGTTAGTGAGCGGCTGATCACCCGGTGACCGGCTACTGTGAGTGAGCGGCTGATCACCCGGTGACCGGCTACTGTTAGTGAGCGGCTGATCACCCGGTGACCGGCTACTGTTAGTGAGCGGCTGATCACCCGGTGACCGGCTACTGTTAGTGAGCGGCTGATCACCCGGCGGCCGGCTACTGTGAGTGAGCGGCTGATCACCCGGCGGCCGGCTACTGTGAGTGAGCGGCTGATCACCCGGTGACCGGCTACTGTTAGTGATTAGCTGATCACTCGGCGGTGGACTACTGTTAGCGATCAGCTGATCGTTCACAATAGTCTGCCGACGGTAAAACTGTAAAAAAAAACCCGATTTGCGTTGTTTTGCAGCATCCGTTGCATCCGTCACACAATGCAATGCAACGGATGCCGTTCAACGCAAGTGTGAAACTAGCCTAATAGAGTCAAGGTCTGATTCCTTCCACCCGAGGGTCGTGCAGGAGGAATCAGCGGTCAGAGAACTTTTGTTGTAACAAAATAACATTGGAGTCTCATACGTGACATGGCATCACTGCCGTCTGCACATCACATGGAATGGTTTAGTGTAGGTATGAAGGTCTGTCAATGTAATGCATCGCTAGCAGCTGAGATGTGTATTATGGGGTTCTGCAGCAGCTGAGGTGTATTATGAGGAGCTGCAGCAGCTGAGATGTGTATTAGGCTATGTGCGCACGTAGCGTTCTGCCCTGCAGAAATTTCTGCAGCAATTTGAACAGCACACGTGCGCTTCAAATCGCTGCAGAAAGAGTCCGGACTGAAAAAAAAAAGCCGATTCCATGCGCTCTGAGTGCAGCCCCTCCCATAGACAGAGCGGGCGCTGCATGCAGAGCGCAGGAAAGAAGTAACATGTCACTTCTTAGAACGCACGCTTTTGGCAGCAGCCGAAGCGCTGCGCTCTAATACGCCACGTGCGCACATCTCCTGCATAATCTTCATAGATTATGCTGGGGACGCAAGAAGCATGCAGTTACGCTGCGGTGCAGATCGCAGCATAACTGCATGCAAATACGCAACGTGCGCACATAGCCTTATGGGGTTCTGTAGCAGCTGAGGTGTATTATGAGATTCTGCAGCAGCTGAAATGTGTATAATGAGGTTCTGCAGCATAGAAGGTGTGTATGATGAGGTTCTGCAGCAATTGAGATGTGTATGATGATGTTCTGCAGCAGCTGAGGTGTGTATTATGAAAGTCTGCAGAATATCACGATTCAGCGCGGATTTATCTTACAAATTTTCCAACAAAATTATTTGCAGCATTGCCAGCAGGTGTGAGCCCAAACTGGTTAATAAATGGATTACAGTATATATGCCATAGTTCTTCCATACATAGAGCCCCTCCCTCATGGTGTGTATGTGGTACTGCAGCTTAGTCTTTTCAGGTCAGTAGAGCTGAGAGGCAGTGACACATACACAGTGCCCCCCATCCTCATGGCCCCATGGTGTGTATGTGGTACTGCACCTCAGTCTGTTCAGGTCATTTTAGCTGAGAGGCAGCGACACATATAACCTGAGGACTCTTTATTACATAGAAAGCAGAGATTTTTTTTCTAATTTCGTACATTCTCCTTTAACATTTGTATTTTGGACTTTTTGGTCCAGAGTACACGCAGCATCGGCCGCCGGCTCCATCGTGCATTATCTGGCATCATCCTGTACTTTTATCCTTAGGTATCCTTTGTATAGTAGATGCTGATCCCACCAATGGGGCCACGACATGCGCCGATCTAAGTGTATAGAAATATATATCAGCTCTCTATGAAGAGCGGCAGCGCCTCATTCTCCAGATACATGTGCGCCCCATTGGGGGGATCCGCATGTACCATCCATGATTTAATATCCAGGGATACGGCATAAATGGTTGAAACCGGAAGACCTCTAAAAGAACGAGATCAAACGTGGTGGATTTGAGGTGCAGATTCTCCAGCACAAATTTGGAGTTTATTGTGCATTTGAAGAGCTGAATTTTATTAGGATATAAAAAAATTGGCTCCTGTCGTCATTTGTTTCCTGGAAACTGGGTAAAAAATCAGTAGGGGGGGCACCAAAGGGCAGTTTTGCACAGGGCGCCATTCAGGCTAAGGCCGGCCCTGCTTACTATTAACCCTTGGAAATATTAGTCACAATTATTACAATATATATCTGGAAATTTCCAATTGTTAAAAAAATCCTCCTGACCTGGATGTCGGCATTGATCTGGGAAATGATAAATCTTTTGTGTTGTTGACTAAACCCCTTTTCTTTATCTTTTTTGCAGCTTTATGTATTGGCGTCCGTACGGAGACACATTTGCACTTTGCTTTTTCGCCTTTTCTTGTAATTTCTTTTGCATTTCCAGCGTCTTTTCTCTTTGAATTGTTGCAGTTATTTCTGTTCAGCGCTGAACGCGGCCAAAAGTTAAATATACATCAGATCCAGGCGTCTTAAAGCGGCTCTTTTATGTGTCGGGCGCGGGCGGCTCGGTGACATCGGATCTTTATGCAGATGTTTGTGCTCCCAGAAATAATTACACCAAAATTATCCTGGTAAATAAAGACACTGATACCAATCACCGCGCCGCGACTAATTAACCACTGATTGATTGAGGGGAAATTAGTTTCTTTTCTGGGAATGTTTTGATTGGGTTTTATGTCGCTCAAATCTTCACCAGTAGCAGAAAAAAAGAAAAAGCTGAAAGAAATAATTTATAAATCCCTCACCAGTTCACAAAACTCAACAGCAGAAATCTCTTCATCAATTAAAGGCTAAATAATGTATGTACATAGTGACTGCACCAGCAGAATAGGGAGTGCAGCTCTGGAGTGTAATACAGTCAAAAACTCATGATCAGTACAGGATAAGTAATGTAATGTCTGTACACAGTGACTGCACCTGGAGAATAGTGAGTGCAGCTCTGGAGTATAATACAGGATGTAACTCAGGATCAGTACAGGATAAGTAATGTAATGTATGTACACAGTGACTGCACCAGCAGAATAGTGAGCGCAGCTCTGGAGTATAATACAGATGTAACTCAGGATCAGTACAGGATAAGTAATGTAATGTATGTGCACAGTGCCTGCACCAGCAGAATAGTGAGTGCAGCTCTGGAGTATAATACAGGATGTAACTCAGGATCAGTACAGGATAAGTAATGTAATGTATGTACACAGTGACTGCACCAGCAGAATAGTGAGCGCAGCTCTGGAGTATAATACAGGATGTAACTCAGGATCAGTACAGGATAAGTAATGTAATGTATGTACACAGTGACTGCACCAGCAGAATAGTGAGCGCAGCTCTGGAGTATAATACAGATGTAACTCAGGATCAGTACAGGATAAGTAATGTAATGTATGTGCACAGTGACTGCACCAGCAGAATAGTGAGTGCAGCTCTGGAGTATAATACAGGATATAACGCAGGATCAGTACAGGATAAGTAATGTAATGTCTGTACACAGTGACTGCACCAGCAGAATAGTGAGTGCAGCTTTGGAGGATAATACAGGAGGTAACTCAGGATCAGTGCAGGATAAGTAATGTAATGTATGTACACAGTGACTGCACCAGCAGTATAGTGAGTGCAGCTCTGGAGTATAATACAGGATGTAACTCAGGATCAGTACAGGATAAGTAATGTAATGTATGTACACAGTGACTGCACCAGCAGAATAGTGAGTGCAGCTCTGGAGTATAATACAGGATATAACGCAGGATCAGTACAGGATAAGTAATGTAATGTATGTACACAGTGACTGCACCAGCAGAATAGTGAGTGCAGCTTTGGCAGGACCGTCATAAGGGCATTACAACCGTGACACCTGTATGGGGTCCTGGAACCAGAAGCCAGGAGGGGGTGGGGGACGCTGACAGCCTGGGCCCCTCCCCTTTCATTCCTCTGCTCACTAGGCCCCAAGGGTCAGCCGCTATCAGGGCAATGAGGAGGGCCCGGGTGCTCACAGAGAGCCGCCCTCTCTCTTCCTGCTCTGGACTATGTGATCGGTGCAGAGCAGGGGAGGAAATATACTGGACCAGAACGGAAGCTGCAGGACTTGAGAAGGTTAAGGACCTTTTGCCTGAGTAACTTCGGGACCTTCCAGGTCATCTGACTGATCATGTGTCTGATCATATGACCGGAAAGGTGAATTGGAAAATAATGCAGCTGTTCAGCTGCTGTAGCCTCTCCTGTTCTGATAAGGAACTGCAAGATGAGGTAATGTATAGTGCTTGTAAATAAATGTGCCGGATGTAGAGCTGCGTGTGTCTATGGCTACATGTATTGTGCATGTAGCACAGCTGTTTGTGTCGTCTATGGATGCATATATTGTGCATGTAGTAAAGCTGTGTTTATCTAGAAGTGCATGTAGCAGAGCTGTGTGTGTCTAGGGGTGCATGTAGTGTGCATGTAGTAGAGCTGTGTGTGTCTATAGGTGCATATACGAGTAGTAGAGCTATGTCCATATGTGCATATGGACATAGCTCTATATGAACTCAATTCGGTTGAGTTTCTGCATTTCCTTTCGCTTTCCCAGTGTGTTCAACAGTTTTGCCCATTTACTGTATAAAAAGTTGACATTCGTCATTGCAACCTGTATCAAAGCCGCCTTTACTCTGCATGATGAGCATCCGTAAAAGAATAGTGGCAAGTGGTGTAAGAGAAGGCATCCGAATCATAGATGCTGTTGAAATGACAAAAGGTCAAAGCTTTGTGTTGTCTTGTTGGTATTTTACTCTTTGATAAAAAAGAAATAAAAAAAATAAAATAAAAAATAATTGACTGTTTGAGTTTTTGGAAGAAGTATTTTTTTCATGATTTCGACATGTATATGAAATATAGGTAATAATTAGATGATTGGCTCGTGTAACTATGTCAGGGATCAGTCAACAAACGAGCAAAGTGCTTGTTTAACACTTAAAAAGTTATTTTATATAGACGCAAAAAGTAAAACAAAATTGAGCCCACAAAATAAAGAGCCAAAAAATGAAAAAAATATTATACCAATAAATATGTATATTTATGTAATTAAAGAAATAAACAAAAAAATACACATATTTAGTATTGCCGAATCCGGAAAGTACTGATCTATAAAACGGTAATACTAGTTAACCCCTTCGGTGAACACCGTAAAAAAAAAAAAAAAAGTGACAAAAAAAACTATGCTTTCTCATCATATCACCCAAAAAGGTGGAATAAAACGCGATCAAAAAGTTGCATGTAAATAAAAATTGAATAGATGAAAATGTCATCTTGCAAAAAACAAGCCGCTATGTCAGGGAAAAAATAAATACGCTATATCTCTCAGAATACAGCAATGCCCAAACTGTTTTTCTTTCTATAAAATAGTTTTTATGGTGTAAAAGCAGCAAAACACACACAAATAAACAATATAAATGTGGTATCACTGTATTCGTACTGACCCGAAGCATAAAGCTGTCTTATTACTTTTATGACACTGTGAAAAAAAATTAAAAAATAAATAAATTCCTGAGTTGCTGTTCTTTCTGAGTCTGCCTCACAAAAAGCGGAATAGAAAGTGATCAAAAAATATTATGTGGAACAAAATTGTACCAATAAAAACTCCAACTCAAAAACAAGCCCGCACATCATTTTGTTGGCAGTAAAATAAAATACTATAGCCTTTAAAATTTGCTTATGCAAAAAAACCTTTATTTGGTAAAAAAGCGTTTTTTAGTGTGATAGTAGCCAAACCTAAAAAATACCCTATATAAATATGGTATTATTGTAATCATACTGACATGAGGAATAAAGCCGCTTAATCACTTATACCGCACAGTGAATGACGTTAGAAAGCCAATTCTTCTACTGATGTTGATCTGTTCATTCTGCCTCCCAATTGCTCCTATTTATCCTGCGCTCTAAGCTGATTATGTGTAAATCTCTGAAAAATGTGATTCAGACAAAAAAGCCCTGTGGACTCCCCACTGCTGCTGCATCCGGTCCTCGGCGTAGTGAATATGCGATGAGCATAATGAGCGGGGGTTGGAAGCAAGTGACAGCAGCGGCAGAGACAGCAGCGCTGGAGAAGGTGAGTGTAGAAATTAATTTTATTTCACAGAAATGTGGTTCTCTCCGGTACATGTCACAAGGATCACATCCGTGTGACACCCGTGCTGCCAGAGAAAAATGGACATGTCTATGTGTGCAGCACACTGACACACGTATGCTCCACACGGACACACGGTCCATGGGAAAACACATGTGTGCGCAAACCAATTTATTTGAATGTGTCTACATGTGCCCGTGTCTCCGGTACGTGTGAAAACGGATGTCATACCTGCCGGAATCATGGGCCTTAAAAAGGACACAATGGAACAGAGGCCGAATGGCGTCCAGAGTATCTCTGCTGCCTCATTATAGTGAATGGATTCGGTGGGAGTTTCACCTGAATCACGTATTTTTTAGATGTACATGGAAACTCTGAAGTAAGCGCTCAGCATAGAGCACAGTATAAATGTGGGCTGATCCAAAATGTTCTGTGCTCCAAATTACCACCAAATAGCCTTCAACTCAACCCACAAACAACAAATCCCCACTCAGGTCAGTCATCTGTTAGCAAAAATATAGATGCCTTCCACTTTACTGGTAGCACAAAGGCTCTGGAGAAGCGCTATGTCTCCCCCCAAAAAAGAAATCCAGCAAAATCTGCACTCCTAAATTAAAATGCCCCCCTCCTTTCTGAGCCCCACAATGTGCCTAAACTACAGTTAACGGCTTATTTGAAATTTTGAATTCTGCAACATTCACTGCATTTAACACCGTGGTTATTTTCCAGATACAAAATCAACACTACAACCGTAGATGAACTCCCAGAGGGGCGTCATTTCCAAAACTTGGTCACTTGAGGGGGTTTCTGCTGTTCTGGCACATAGGGTCACTGCAGATGGAGTCCATATACTATTGTAGGAAAATATTTGCTCCAAAAATCAAACAATGCTGTACATTCATATGTGGGGTATTGCCACATTCAGGAGAAATTGTGTAGCACACTATGGGGCCTTTTTACTTATTCAGCTTGTGAAAATTGGAAATCTGGAGTTAAAACATTTTAGTGTTAAAAATGTAATTATTTTTTCTTCACTGCACAATAGTATAACATTTTGTGACACACCTTTGCTATCAATACGCTAACTGCACCCCTAGATGAATTCATTGAGGGGTGCAGTTTGTAAATTGGGGTAACTTGTGGGGATTTCTGCTGTTCTGGTACCTGAGTCTCTGACAATAGGACATGGCAGCGACGCACTCAGGGAAAATTACAAAACAAACTGTATGGTCCATTTTTTTATTAGCTCTTATAAAAATTAAAAACTTGGGGCTAAAACAACATTTTAGTGAAAAAAATGTAATTATTCTTTCTTCACCACCTAATAAAAATATAAAATATAAAATTGTCATGGTGAAGTACCAAGTGAATGGCGAAAGGGAAGAGAAAAACTCTACTGTCTAGGGAAGGAGGAGATGGTGACCCCTGACCAAACCTACTGCTGGTCCCTGGGGTCCCTCACCACCCTAGATAGGTTCCGCATCTATGCGCCAACTGGATACCTGACTCTAGGTATCCATAGTGCTGGGCCCTAAATAGGTAACAGGTGGCATGAGCTCTTCGTCAACCCCATTAAACACTAGAGAAGACGCAGGGAGGGCACACAGGGGAAAATGCATAAACTACTTATCCACAGATCACTTAGGTAGAAGTTCAGCAAAGTTTCAGATGAGTACAAGCCACCTGCTTGCATGTAGAGCTTGACTGAACTGAATAATATCACTAGCACAAGTCCAGGGAAGATGAGAGTATTTAAGCACAAGGCGAAAACTGATAATCAATGGCTGGATGGAAGGAAGGGTTCGCTGGGTCCAAAAGGGGAAGAGATGAAAACCAAGCAGGAAAGCTACCTAGTACAATTAATACTAACAACAGGAACAATAGAAAGTCAGGGAGCATTTTGCGCTTAGCGCTACCAAATGCTCAGACCTTCTATTGCCAGAAACCTCATGACTGTCTGTTAAGCATTCAAAAATAGACTCGGGCACACAGAAAAGGTAAGAGTCTGAAACAATGCTTCTTTTGAATTTCAGTAGACTTTTTTATTGATGCAAAGGACTAGACAAAAACTCTGACGTTTCGGCCTGCACACATAGGCCTTCCTCAGAAATGGTCTGTGATACAATATTTACAGAAAAAAGAAGAACAAAATTAGAACATGTACAAGTATACATACAATAAACCAATATCATGGTGTAAGATAGTAAATGCTAGCATCAATAAGCCTATATGCACTGATACTAGAAAAACAGATAAATCACAAGAAAAAATGTCAATATCATAGAAGGTATACCGTGAACGAGGATATATCTTGTTAAGAGGAGGTTTACAATAATGAAGACCATCCTAACATAGGCAGTATGGAAAAAAATTGGGGCATACCTATATGAGAGGTGGAAGAGCTCTGTAATTGAGTTAATGCTCAAAGAGAAAACATCATATTCGGTAAGAATGCCTAAAAATAGAAATATGTAAATAAGCAAAGCCGGCTTAAGGTGAAAAATTTAGGGAAAGAGTTGTAAGACATAAGTGCAGACACCTTTGTGGCAAGGAGTAATGAGAAATCAAGGAAGAAGAATCAACCCAGAGAGGGGAGCAGAGGAAAGGGCGGGAATTGTTATAGAACAGGAATGAGGACTAAGAGAGAGGAGGCGAGTCCAGAGAACGGTGGTAAAATAGGAAGAGAGATCAGGAATAAAAAGAGAAAAAGTGAAGGAAAGAAGAAGAAAAAGAAAAGAAAAAAGAAAAAAGAAAAAGGAAAAGATTGGGTGCTGCATTTGCGCAAATGAAAACTGATGCTCAGGGTACCTTTGTAAACATCAAATGCTGCAGTGGGTTACACTTCAGTAGTATATAGCTACCAGCGGGGGTCAGTATTTTTAATACTACAAAGAGAGATGTATCAGTTATGTACAATGTCAAGAATCCACCGTTATAAGATGTGACTGCTTATGGAGTTTATACATACCCACTCAAAGTTTATGTGATAGCAAGACTATCAATCCGGCACATGCAGGTGCCCTTATGTGTGGTCTAAATATGTGAAGGTAGACGGAATCCACTAATGGTAGCCTTCTATAATGGAGGGATCATACCGCTGAGAGGTCAACACATACCGCTCAATGTCACTACTTAGCAAGAAGATTCACTGACTCTCTAGAAGTCGGGCCGGTGCCCAAAAATGCTCAGTACTTAATGTTAGTAATCTGTAAATATACAAACAGATATATGGTGGTAAATGTATGTCATTTGTACCAATGTCGTATAAAAAGAGGACTAGTAACATATGACCAACCTTGATCCTAATTTACAATGAAGCCAGTCAATCCTGGAGCAGGAAATACGATAAGGAAAGTAAAATAGGTTCCTATGAGGATAAAGCAAAGGGCAAGATAAAAGACCAGATGATAGCAGAAGTGATAGGAGAGGAGTGATCAGTACCTGGTGCCGGAGAAACTCCAAAATGAATGCCGGTATGTGTCCTGCCTGCGGTGCACATGGTGACCAGGAAAGAGGCCTATTTAAGGAGGGGCATGATTGGTGAGATGAATCACCTGTTTAATGAAAGCCAGGACCGGACTGTGGCACGTCAGCGGCCCCGGCGCAGAGAGACCGTGAAGATCACTCAGCGCAGGCGCCGATAAAGGCCACAGCCGGTCCGTGCATGTGACCGCTGATAGACAGGAACAGGAAGTGGCGTGAAACGCAAACGTGGAACGCTTCAGTCACGCATGCGCAGAGGGGTCAAAGGACCGCTCGGCGCATGCGCAAGTGGCGGCCCCTGTGTTCAAGTGAAATACGGAGGGAGTGGGCCGAGCGCAGGCGCAGACCGGCCGGAGAGCCGGCCGAGACCGCGCACGCGCGGGCACACTGACGTCCAGAGATGGTGAATGTTGCTGATAGGGAAACTGTGCCGTGACGGACTCGTGGGTGAAGAATTTACAGCGCCTGAAACAAAAAGAGACAAAAATAAGAACCCATGTACGAATACAGGGAAGCCCTATATAGGAGAAAGAAGCACAAGGTTAAGATTAATGAATAAACGGAAAAGCCAAATGACAGGAAGGTGTATAAGAATAAGAGACATGTGAAAATTAAGAAAATCATTATTTAATGAGATGTTTAATAAAAAACCTCATATTCACGGTTTAACCCCAACGGCTCTAGTGTCTGTAGCGTATATATCCAGTACGCTTCGCGCTCCTTTAACTTCTGTATTCTGTTCCCCCCCCTCCTGGGTGCTAAGACCTGTTCTAACACCTGGTAGCGTAATTGTGCTACAGTGTGACCGGCTTGTATGAAGTGAGCAGGAATGGGCAAGAGTGTCTGTTTGCACCTAATTGTTGATTTATATTTACTTATCCGGTCTCGGATATGTTGGGTGGTCTCCCCAACATACCCGAGACCGCAGGGACATTTGATCAAATAGATCACAAAAGATGAATCGCATGTAAAAAAGTCCTTAATATGAAATATCCGCCCTGTCCGGGGATGGGTGAAAGTGCTGCCTTTAGTGATGTTAGAACATTGTATACAATGTAAACACGGGAAGTTCCCAGAACGAGCCGTCTGTAGTGTCATCTGTCGTTTCTCTCTCTTTAGTGAGCCAATGTCCGCACGTACCAGTGTATCCCTCAAATTTTTGGGACGCTTATTACAGAAAAGGGGTCTATTAATAAACTCCGGAATATTCGGGTATGCTGTGCCCAAAAGTGGCCAATGTTTCAGTATGGAACCCCTCACTTGTGCCAGAAAAGGATGGTAGGTAGCTACAAAAGGTACTCTAGGACCCGATTGTGGACTATGTGGTCTGGTAATGGGTTGTGGTACGGCAATTCGCTGGGGATAACCCCTAGCGACAAATTTATTGCTCATTTCAGCCATACGTCTTCCTCTTAGAAGGGGATCAGACACTATCCGTTCGACTCGTTTAATCTGAGATGTTGGAAGGGCCCGTTTAATGTGCCTGGGATGGGAACTGGTGAAATGCAACAAACTGTTCTTGTCTGTGGGCTTGGTGTATAGATCGGTAGAAATAACTCCACTAGGGGACTTCAAAATGAGAACATCAAGAAAATTAATTTCATGTGTGTCAGAATGTAAAGTGAAGCTCAAATTCGGCAAACAACTATTCAGATCTAAATAAAATGTGTTTAAACTGGAGGAATCGCCACGCCATATCATAAAAATGTCATCTATGTATCGCCGCCATGCGACGACATGTGACGAGAACATTGGATGGGGATAGACGAAGGTGTCCTCAAAATGCGCCATAAAAATGTTGGCATAAGGGGGCGCTACATTCGATCCCATCGCAGTCCCTTGTACCTGCATGTAATACTGATCTTGAAACAGGAAGAAGTTGTTGTGTAATATTATAGTCAAAAGATCAATGACCAACTTTCTTTGTTGAATAGATAGTGTATCCTGTTGTTCCAGAAAAGAGTCAACCGCCTCAATGCCTTGTGTATGTCTTATGCTTGTGTATAGACTTGTCACATCAAGAGTGACCAGAATGTCGTCGCCGGAGATGTAATTAGTTGTCCTAAGAAATTGTAGGAAATCATTGGTATCTTTAATGTATGATCTTATGAGTGGTACGAAGGGATTCAAAATTCTTTCGAGTGTGATGGCCAAGGGTGATAAAACGGAATCTGTGGAGGCCACAATGGGCCGTCCCGGTGGTGTATTCAGATTCTTGTGAATTTTGGGTAAAGTGTAGAACACTGGTGTTATGGGGGATTCTTTAACCAAAAATTCAGACAACTTTTTATCAATGGTACCGAGACCTACATGTTCCCTAATCATATTCCCAATGAGTTCCCTGATCCTGGGTGTAGGGTCACGTGGAATGGGCTGGTATGTGGTATTGTCAGCGAGCTGGCCCTGTATCTCGGATATGTAGTAACTCCTATCCATCACCACTATAGCACCACCTTTATCAGCTGGTTTGATGATTAATTTAGGATTACTCCTGAGGCTTTCGATAGCTTGAGACTCTGTTGGTGTGAGATTGTGACAAACTCTTAGGTGACCATTCCTGATGTCATGCATAACCTCCTTAATGTCAGAGTTGACAAGACCAATGAACGTCTCGACCGGGTGATGGGTTTTTGGTGGTTGAAATGTACTACGTGTCATTAAATTTAAATCCTTGAGGTGAAACATACCAGGGGTAGCTGTATGTGCCGCCTGATCGCCGGTGTCTAGGGACTGAAAGTGTGTCTTGAGTCTGAGGGACCGAAAGAACCTCCGGAGTTCCTGATCAAGGGTAAATTCGTTAAAGGTGGGGGTGGGGCAAAAGGAGAGACCCTTTTGCAATACCTGGGATTCCGTGGGGGACAAATGGTAGGAGAAGATATTGTAGAGAATGTTGGTCCTACCTGAGAACGGGTCGTGACCTTGTATGGGGCACCTTGGTTTCCTTTTCCCACGCCTCGTCTTTCCCTTTGAGGGCGTCTTGGTCCTAAAAAAGAAGAAGAGGAAGGCCCCCGGGACTGGCTGTGATCACTATCGGAACTGGTGGAACCCTGATATGAGGCATAGTATGGTTGTCGACGATCATGTGGTTCCATGAAGCGCCATTTGTACACCCGATTTCTAGAATAGTCATCCTGATCCCTAATATACTTGGATCTTTTTCTATCCTGTAACGTTTTCTTGAAGTCCATCATGGAGTCCTGAGTCCGTGTTTTCATCGTGTTCCATTCAGCCGTTGGAAGAGTATTAGATAGTTGTTCCTCAATGCTTCGGATATTCTCACTGACATCCCGGAGTTCCTGTTGTAAGAAATCGATGGTAAGAATAATAATATCCATGGAGCACTTGTTTAATATGCTCTCAAACTTGTCACAATAGGCGGTGTTGTCTGCAAACAGAGTAGGACGAAGAGGGACTCGTAAACCACGGGGTATTCTTTTAGCTTTATGATACTCCGCCAGAGTTATGGAGTGTAGATCAAAGGCAATCTGTTTGCGAAGAATTTTCTCATAATCCCTCGATCTTGATTCTTCAGCCGGGATTGTCAAAAAAGTGTTAGGAGTGGTAACTTTAGCCAAGATAGAAGAAGTTTCCTCCTCATTAAATGAGAGGGTGGAAAAAGACATCTTGAATAGAAGAAAATGATATCAGAAGAGGAGCCCAGACTGAAAGAAGTCAATAGTAAAAAATAGAGTCTGGCTCACTCAAATATGATTGGTGCCTCCGAGAAAAACAACTAGGTAATCAAAAATAGACTCGGGCACACAGAAAAGGTAAGAGTCTGAAACAATGCTTCTTTTGAATTTCAGTAGACTTTTTTATTGATGCAAAGGACTAGACAAAAACTCTGACGTTTCGGCCTGCACACATAGGCCTTCCTCAGAAATGGTCTGTGATACAATATTTACAGAAAAAAGAAGAACAAAATTAGAACATGTACAAGTATACATACAATAAACCAATATCATGGTGTAAGATAGTAAATGCTAGCATCAATAAGCCTATATGCACTGATACTAGAAAAACAGATAAATCACAAGAAAAAATGTCAATATCATAGAAGGTATACCGTGAACGAGGATATATCTTGTTAAGAGGAGGTTTACAATAATGAAGACCATCCTAACATAGGCAGTATGGAAAAAAATTGGGGCATACCTATATGAGAGGTGGAAGAGCTCTGTAATTGAGTTAATGCTCAAAGAGAAAACATCATATTCGGTAAGAATGCCTAAAAATAGAAATATGTAAATAAGCAAAGCCGGCTTAAGGTGAAAAATTTAGGGAAAGAGTTGTAAGACATAAGTGCAGACACCTTTGTGGCAAGGAGTAATGAGAAATCAAGGAAGAAGAATCAACCCAGAGAGGGGAGCAGAGGAAAGGGCGGGAATTGTTATAGAACAGGAATGAGGACTAAGAGAGAGGAGGCGAGTCCAGAGAACGGTGGTAAAATAGGAAGAGAGATCAGGAATAAAAAGAGAAAAAGTGAAGGAAAGAAGAAGAAAAAGAAAAGAAAAAAGAAAAAAGAAAAAGGAAAAGATTGGGTGCTGCATTTGCGCAAATGAAAACTGATGCTCAGGGTACCTTTGTAAACATCAAATGCTGCAGTGGGTTACACTTCAGTAGTATATAGCTACCAGCGGGGGTCAGTATTTTTAATACTACAAAGAGAGATGTATCAGTTATGTACAATGTCAAGAATCCACCGTTATAAGATGTGACTGCTTATGGAGTTTATACATACCCACTCAAAGTTTATGTGATAGCAAGACTATCAATCCGGCACATGCAGGTGCCCTTATGTGTGGTCTAAATATGTGAAGGTAGACGGAATCCACTAATGGTAGCCTTCTATAATGGAGGGATCATACCGCTGAGAGGTCAACACATACCGCTCAATGTCACTACTTAGCAAGAAGATTCACTGACTCTCTAGAAGTCGGGCCGGTGCCCAAAAATGCTCAGTACTTAATGTTAGTAATCTGTAAATATACAAACAGATATATGGTGGTAAATGTATGTCATTTGTACCAATGTCGTATAAAAAGAGGACTAGTAACATATGACCAACCTTGATCCTAATTTACAATGAAGCCAGTCAATCCTGGAGCAGGAAATACGATAAGGAAAGTAAAATAGGTTCCTATGAGGATAAAGCAAAGGGCAAGATAAAAGACCAGATGATAGCAGAAGTGATAGGAGAGGAGTGATCAGTACCTGGTGCCGGAGAAACTCCTTTGCTATCAATACGCTAACTGCACCCCTAGATGAATTCATTGAGGGGTGCAGTTTGTAAATTGGGGTAACTTGTGGGGATTTCTGCTGTTCTGGTACCTGAGTCTCTGACAATAGGACATGGCAGCGACGCACTCAGGGAAAATTACAAAACAAACTGTATGGTCCATTTTTTTATTAGCTCTTATAAAAATTAAAAACTTGGGGCTAAAACAACATTTTAGTGAAAAAAATGTAATTATTCTTTCTTCACCACCTAATAAAAATATAAAATATAAAATTGTCATGGTGAAGTACCAAGTGAATGGCGAAAGGGAAGAGAAAAACTCTACTGTCTAGGGAAGGAGGAGATGGTGACCCCTGACCAAACCTACTGCTGGTCCCTGGGGTCCCTCACCACCCTAGATAGGTTCCGCATCTATGCGCCAACTGGATACCTGACTCTAGGTATCCATAGTGCTGGGCCCTAAATAGGTAACAGGTGGCATGAGCTCTTCGTCAACCCCATTAAACACTAGAGAAGACGCAGGGAGGGCACACAGGGGAAAATGCATAAACTACTTATCCACAGATCACTTAGGTAGAAGTTCAGCAAAGTTTCAGATGAGTACAAGCCACCTGCTTGCATGTAGAGCTTGACTGAACTGAATAATATCACTAGCACAAGTCCAGGGAAGATGAGAGTATTTAAGCACAAGGCGAAAACTGATAATCAATGGCTGGATGGAAGGAAGGGTTCGCTGGGTCCAAAAGGGGAAGAGATGAAAACCAAGCAGGAAAGCTACCTAGTACAATTAATACTAACAACAGGAACAATAGAAAGTCAGGGAGCATTTTGCGCTTAGCGCTACCAAATGCTCAGACCTTCTATTGCCAGAAACCTCATGACTGTCTGTTAAGCATGACACACCCGTGACAGTACTCCCGTTCTACGGGTGGTCTCCGGACACTCAGGACTAGTCCTATCTGTATGGGCAGCGTGAAATGAATGAACCAATCTTGTGGCATTCACATCCGATGCTGTGATCCACCTCCTCTCCTCTGGTCCGTAACCCCTCCAGTGCACCAAGTATTGAAGGGAACAATGTAGAAAACGAGAGTCAACAATTTTAGCTAATTAAAACTCCAAATTACCATCAACCATGATTGGAGCTGGCGGCAAGGGGCATGGTTCCAAAAGTTCCACATACTTTTTGCGCAGTGACCTGTGGAACATATTGTGGATCCTAAAAGCCTGAGGTAACTCCAGATGAAATGCTACTGGTTTAATGACGGCGGTTATTTTATATGGACCAAAAAACCTAGGCCCCAGCTTCCAGGATGGAATCTTCAACATTGTGTTCCTGGTAGACAACCACACATAGTCATTCACACTTAAGTCCGGACCTGACAAGCATTTTTGTCAGCTGTACATTTGTATCTGTCTCCCATGAGCTTCAAATTTTCTGAACCCCTTGCCATACAGAAGAGAGCGATGAGACAAAACGCTCCTCCTCACGAACGCCCAAAGAACCCCTACAACTAAAAGGTACCAAACTGTGGAAAAAAAACGTATGCACTAAAGAACGGTGACTTGCCAGTAGACTCCTGGTGACAATTCTTTAAAGCAAATTCGGCCAATGGTAAATAAGATGCCAAATCCTCCTGGTTCTCAAGCACCTAAGGTAAGTTTCCAAATATTGAATTATGTGCTCAGTCTGCCTATTCAACTGAGGATGGAAAATAGATGAGATAGACAATTCCAGAGTCTTGGCATTCGTAAGTACCGGCAACATAATGAAATGCGTCATCTTACTGATCCTATCCACAATTTACACACAACATCTAATCACACTGTTGTTACCTCCAATGCGCGCCATTTAAACACTGCAAGCGGCTTGCATAGGACTGAGAACCAAGCGTACCTGAGCACAGCGATGCTCGCACGAGTGGAATTCACACGTAAAGCATCCGAATTCCGAACCAGAACTCTGGTTTTTAAAGTCAGTGCCTGGTTTGAAAACCGAACATCGGGTTCACTCATCTCTACCCCTGAGCCTCCAACACCTCCCCCTTCCAGGTCTGGGCACAAGGTCGAGATGACCACCCTGTCACAGGGTCCTTCTCCAATATCACACAATCAACAGAGTGAGAGATGATTGAACAATCCAAAGAACATATATTCCAAGTAAGCCAGAAGGTCCATCAAATAATCCATCACACAGAGGGTAAAGTAGTCAAGTAATGGGATAAATGTCCCATGGATCAGTCACAATCCTCCAGCAATCCTTTTAAAGGGAAATCAGAGTTTCTCAACGGCTCTCTGGGGTGCAGGCCGCAGCTTCAACCCCAGAGGATGAATCTTCCTGCATGTCTCTTGTCTTTTCCAGCCAGACTGAGTAATCTCCCAGAAAAACAGATAGTTTGGGTGGATTCCAGGCCCCCTCCCCCATACCTAGGGACAGAAGCACTGCAAGGGGTTATAACCCTGGAGACAGGACAAATAATACATAGAATGGACAGAGTACCATGCCTAAAATACAAACCTACACAAAATTATACACAACCCCCCATATTTCACCATCACACACCCCCTTCTGTAAAATGGGTAATAGGTTCACATGATCACTACCACTAGAAAAGCTCCGGGATAATGCATCTGCCTTGGTGTTTTTAATCCCTGGATGGTAAGTGACAGTAAGATAAGTAGACATGTGGGAAATGTTATTTAGTAACTATTTTGTGTGACATAACTCTTGGATTTATGGGCAGAAAATATAAAAGTTTGAAAATTGCGAAATATTTGCCAAATTTCTGATATTTTCACAAACAAAATGCAAAAAAACCTAAAACCATGTATCAAAATGAGGAACCATTTGAAAGCACTATCATAACTGATGAGACCTCACATCAAGAGAATTCCAGCTACCAAGATTATAGCAAACCCTGAAAAAGACCAGCCGTGAAAAAGATTATGAGTGTTATGGACGTCTGGGATACCTTTTGTATAAACAGGACAGAAGTGTTAGGAAAATCAAGAGTTAAAAGTTATAGTAAAATGTATTGTCCAAAGGATTTTCTCATGGCAAGAACAAAAGAATGTTTATAGATTTGTACTTATCAAACACCTGTTTTTTGGGACGTGCTTGTGACCTTGGATTTGTACAGAACTTGTGGTATTAACATCTGTGGGTAAGAAAAATAAGTGTATTGGGGGAGATGTCACAGGGTTGGTACTGATAGACCAGGGGTTTCTAATCTGGCCCTAAGACTGGGGCCCACGCTATCCCCAGGGGTACCCTTGAAGGTAGGGAAGCCCGGATCCCTGACCTGGCCCTGCCTCCTGTCCGGCTCTGATCTTATTCCCTCCAACCCTTGGCAAGGGACGGAAATCCAGCAACAAAACCCCACAGAAAAGACACGGACAAGAGAGAACGAAACCTCGTACACGCTGCACTCACACACAAAGGAGAGACAATATGTGTACTGGGGAATAAAGAAAAGGGTAGGAAAAAACTCATAACAGGGGAACATTCACAACAAAGCAACAAAGCAACTGTTGTTCATCCTATAGCGGGACCCACTGAGACCGGGATCGCTGATGATATCTTCGGCAGCCTCTTACTACACTCCCCAGCCTTAAATAGGAAGAAACCAGCAGAAGATAGTAATTAATATTAGAAGAAAGTTCCATATAACCATACTCAAAAAATTCCCGTGGGTTCTGTGCCTGCAGAGATCCCTCGGGTAGCACAAACTCATGAACATAGCAATTTGAGACAAAGATTCTGAGTTTTTAAAGTGCAAGTGTACATATTTTATTTAAACAATTGGTGACAATTTCAATAAAAACTTTTTTTAAAAACATGAACGCCAGGACTGATCAAAAATTGTATATAAGTAAAACAAGGTCTCCCAAGGTTTATAAGGCACATGAACAGGTCAATAGTACAAAACCACAACATCAAATAGCAGACCACCAAAATTATGTGACCAATAATGTGCAGATTATTCATATGCACGAATAGATTACAGGACAAATCAATAACATGGGTAAACAAAAGTGTCAGTCCAAAATGTGATGTCCTGAAGAATCCATTAATTAAAGTGATTCTTAGTCCGCAAGGCAGTGCTTATTGCGTGCCTAAAAATAAACCCCAGAGAGACCCATAGGATGGAGGGTACATCGGACAATCCAGGCGTTTGGGAAGGCCCCCATTACGCCCTACGTACGTTTCAATTCTTTAGAATGTAGAGAATCTTCCTCAGGGGTCGAGGTGCCGTGGTGAGGGGTCCTCAAAATGCCGGGTTTAAATAGCACCGCTCCTTAATAGCGAACCCGGAAATCACGTAGTCGGCGCATGCGTGGATCGCTCCGGGTGATCTCGCGCGATCCACCGCCGTCAAGCCATCTCGCGCATGCGCGGGAGCAGGGACGCGTCACCATGGCTCCCGCGCATGCGCGCGGCGATTCAGACAGCGGCTACCATCGCACCGATCAGCCAGGACCCACGCACGCGCACATGTGAACCGGGCCGTCAATATGATAAGCATTTATGTATCACAAGAAACAGTTTTCATATGTATTCTCATAGCGGTGTTCCAAGTCTCCAATTTAATATTGTAGAAATGCAAAATTGCCTAGAAAGAGACAATCAGAAAATACCCGGCATTAACAATGGAGCCAAAATTAAAATAGTGATGTTAAAAGTAACACTGAAATATACAGCGAAGCAGAGGTAGTCAAACGGAGGTTCAGATATAGAAATATCAAAAGTGGTTCAAAGAAATGGGACATAACTAATGGACTCATTGAGTCCCTTGGGGACCAAGGTATCCAATGTAAGAATCCATTTGGCCTCACATTGTGCCAAGCGCTTTTTAAGATCACCACCCCTGATCCCTCCTTCTATCACATCAATGCCTCTAATTTTCAATTTAGAGGGATCACAGGAGTGGTAGATCTTAAAATGCCTTGGCAAGGTCTTCAGGAGGGTAATATCGGTCACTGTTTCGGCTGCAGCAATGTCCCTAACATGCTCCCTGACTCTAATGCGGAGCTCACGTGAGGTGAGCCCCACATATGTCAGGGAGCAGGTACACGTGGCAAAGTACACCACATGTGTAGTGTCACATGTGATGTATGATTTGATGTCATAATTTCTTTTGCCATCAGATGAATAGAAAGTTGCACTGCGGAGGACATTGCTGCAAGCCAGACAATGACCACAGGGAAAGCATCCCTGTAAAGGACCCCGTGAGCCAAAGATATATGTCCTTGGAGGGACATAGTGGCTTTTCACTAATAAGTCCTTCAGATTTCTAGCCCTCCTAGAAGTCATAGATGGGAATTGCGGTAATTGATCAGCCAAAACCGGATCGGTTAACAAGACTGACCAGTGTTGTTTCATTATGTCCCGCATCGTCTCCCACTCCTCATTGTAAGTACCAATGAATCTAATCACTGGGTCAAAGGGCTCCCGTCGTTTGGGGGCATAGGTGAGTAATTGTGTCCTAGGTGTTCTTTTTGCCCTGTTGTAGCCAAATTTGATACACCTCTTGCTGTAACCCCTATCCAAAAAACGGCTCCTGAGATCGGATGATTGTACTTCAAAGTTGGTATCTGAGGAGCAAATCCGCTTCATCCTCAGGAATTGCCCCGTCGGGATGGCGCGAATAGTAGATGGATTATGGGCTGATGAGGCATGCAGTAATGCATTGACGGACGTGCTCTTGCGATACACGTCCGTCTGGATCGACCCCCTATCATCAACAAAAATTTGGATATCTAGGAAGTCGATCCTGCGATTACTGCATTTATAAGTCAATTTGATATTAAATTTATTTTGATTTAATTGCCTCATGAACTGATCGAGTTGCTCCGCCGGGCCCTGCCAAATAAATAGTACATCATCGATAAATCGATGCCAGCACTGCACATGGGCAACGCCCTGTACGCCCCCGTCTCCAAATACCAGCCTCTCCCAGTAACCCAGGAAGAGGCCAGCGTACGAGGGCGCACAGGCCGCGCCCATCGCAGTGCCGCGTTTCTGTAAATAAAAATTGTTCTTAAACACAAAAAAATTATGTGTCAGGGCGAAGCGGAGCAACTCAAGGATCAGTTCACCCATAACGCCATCCCGACCGGACATCTCAAGGAAAAAACGGACCGCCCTCAATCCATCCTCATGTGATATGCAAGTATACAGACCCTCCACGTCTGCAGTAACAATCATCATGTCCTCTTCCATAAAGATACCGTCAATGCGCCGTAGGACGTCCGTTGTGTCACGAACATACGAGGGGAGTGTTTCCACCAATGGTTTGAGATGGAAATCAATGAATTTACAAATGGGGTCACACAACCCCTCGATGCCGGACACAATCGGACGCCCAGGCGGGTCGACGGCATCCTTATGTATTTTAGGTAAGACGTAGAAGGTCGGTATCCTCGGATATTTCCTGCATAAACCATCGTACATTTTTTTATCAATCAATCCGACCTCAAGAGCCCTGGAAAGGATCACAGCAAGTTCACTGGTGTATTTAGTTAGAGGGTTAGATGTAAGTTTTGTGTATGTTTCCCTGTCTCTTAATTGCCTTAGTACCTCATGTTCATATTTTTCAATAGAGAGGACCACAATATTTCCCCCCTTGTCGGCAGGCTTAATGATTATATCAGAATACCCTTGTAGCTCAGTAAGGGCCCTTCTCTGATCACGGGTAAGGTTATCCCGTTTACATTTGGTTCTAATTTTCTTGAAGTCCTCACTGACCAATCTGGTAAATATGTCTACTGCCGGACATAATGAAAAGGGGGGAAACTTTGTGGACCTAGGCAAAAGTGTCTGAGGAAACACACCTGTCGGGGGAGCCTCCTGTTCCTGTAGTAATTCTTCCAGGTTTTGAATGGCATCCCTCTCCACTTGGCTGTCAGTCATGGTGTCCCTCTTACAAAAACGTTTTTTGAAAATTAATTTACGAGCAAAAAGGTTAACGTCCTTCAAAGCTGTGAAGAGATTGAATGGGTTAGATGGGACAAATGGGACCACGGGATAGGACCTCCACCTGGGCACCAGAAAGAACACGTGTGGATAAATTTATTACCTGCAGTTTGTTGCCTTGTCGCTTATTTTTTCCAGGGGGGCCCAAATTGTCGGTTTCTCTGTTTGACCCGACCACCGACAGTTTCTGCAGGTATATTGTGGCCTTCTGATGCTCCAGAGGAGGATCCCTCACCAGAGGTCTGAGATATGAAGGATGTGGATCTCGATCTCTGTTTTTTGTTAGAGCGATACATCTGACGTCCTCTGCCCTGTTCAGTTTTCCACCTGTATGCTCTTTGTGTGGAGTAGTCCAACATATCTCGATTGAATTTTTTTATTTTATAAGCTTTAATTTCCTTCTCCCATCTTTCCAACTCTTTCTCCATCTCAGCATTAAAGTGACATCACATTTTGGACTGACACTTTTGTTTACCCATGTTATTGATTTGTCCTGTAATCTATTCGTGCATATGAATAATCTGCACATTATTGGTCACATAATTTTGGTGGTCTGCTATTTGATGTTGTGGTTTTGTACTATTGACCTGTTCATGTGCCTTATAAACCTTGGGAGACCTTGTTTTACTTATATACAATTTTTGGATCAGTCCTGGCGTTCATGTTTTTAAAAAAAGTTTTTATTGAAATTGTCACCAATTGTTTAAATAAAATATGTACACTTGCACTTTAAAAACTCAGAATCTTTGTCTCAAAAAGAAGATAGTAATTAGCAGCCCAGCTCTCAGAAAAGTTGCACACTGGTCAAAAAGGATTAACTCGTGCACTGCTAGTGAAACAACTCAGCCGACGCCCGGCAGAGCTGAGCACTTAAGAGAGACCAGGCAGCATGTCGGACTCTGCAATGTGAACAGAGTCTGACGCTGTAGTAGTAATCCCCGTGTGTGGAACCGGACAGTACACAGTTCAAGATAGTGTCGTCGCTTCAAGTATCTTTTGTATGTAGGTGCTATACCTAATCACAACTGACCAAAAGCATATCCGATCATGGATAATTAATGAATCAATGAAGGAAACAATAATCAGATGAAATAAGTGGGAGTCAACCACTGATAAAGGAGAAAGATGAGCGCTGCGTGCACATAACCTGGTCCATAGATGAACAGGCAGGAGGAGAGGGGAATTATCCTCACACGCGTTTCGCCACACTTGTGGCTTCCTCAGGGATCTAGTGATACGATGGTCAGATAGGTCTTAAATAGGGATAACATCAACTAGATCAAATTCAGCAAACAACAATCAAGATAATAATCACCAGAAGAATCTTTATTATTATAGAAGACAGCCGCCCAGGGTATAGGAGCAGAGATAGGGGCAAAGGAAAACCATTAGGACCTCAAGAACTGTCCTGAAATGTATTGTCAGTAGCTTGTATGTCTGGTATATCCTCTTACTAAACATTTAACCCATTCTTGACATAATTGCTGCAACATGATTACCTATTTTTCACCCTCACCCCCTCCCTACAGCTCGTGTTTTCTTTATGCACTTATTCTTCTGCAATGAATATGTTTTTATATCCCAAAAAACTGTTTAATGATTTATCTAAATAAAAATATTTATTTTATATTATATTCCCCTTAGTGGTTTCCTCTCTGTCTGTTCAATTACTGTTTTCTCCCAAAAATAAAGCAGGGTCTTATATTATTTTTTTGCTATGGGCTTATTTTCATGGGACGTCTTATATTTTCCCATGAACAACAATCCACATTTATTCTTGATCAAGAAATTAAATCAACTTTTATTGAAATCTACAGTGCCTTGCGAAAGTATTCGCCCCCTTGAATTTTTCAACCTTTTCCCACATTTCCAGTTTCAAACATAAAGATAAAAATGTTTAATGTTCTGGTGAAGAATCAACAACAAGTGGACACAATTGTGAAGTTGAACGAAATTTATTGCTTATTTTAAACTTTTTTAAAAAATAAATAACTGAAAATTGTGGCGTGCAATATTATTCATGCCCTTTAAGTTAATACTTTGTAGCGCCACCTTTTGCTGCGATTAAAGCTGCAGTCGCTTGGGGTATGTGTCTATCAGTTTTGCACATCAAGAGACTGAAATTCTCGCCCATTCTTCCTTTGTAAACAGCTGGAGCTGAGTGAGGTTGGATGGAGAGTGTTTGTGAACAGCAGTTTTCAGCTCTTTCCACAGATTCTCGATTGGATTCAGGTCTGGACTGTGACTTGGCCATTCTAACACCTGGATACGTTTATTTGTGAACCATTCCATTGTAGATTTTGCTTTATGTTTGGGATCATTGTTTTGTTGAAAGACAAACATATCAGTTGGCATTGTGCCCAAAAAGATCGATTTTTGGTTTCATCTGACCAGAGCACCTTCTTCCACATGTTTGGTGTCTCCCAGGTGGCTTGTGGCAAACTTTAAACAACACTTTTTATGGATATCTTTGAGAAATGGCTTTCTTCTTGCCACTCTTGCATAAAGGCCAGATTTGTGAAGTGTACGACTGATTGTTGTCCTATGGACAGACTCTCCCACCTCAGCTGTAGATCTCTGCAGTTCATCCAGAGTGATCATGGGCCTCTTGGCTGCATTTCTGATCAGTCTTCTACTTGTTTGAGATGCAAATTTGGATGGACGGCCGGGTCTTGGTAGATTTCCAGTGGTATGATACTCCTTTCATTTCAATATGATCGCTTGCACAGTGCTTCTTGGGATGTTTAAAGTTGTGGAAATCTTTTTGTAACCAAATCCGGCTTTAAACTTCTCCACAACAGTATCATGGACCTGCCTGTTGTGTTCCTTGGTCTTCATAATGATCTCTGCGTTTTAAACAGAACACTGAGACTATCACAGAGCAGGAGCATTTATACGGAGACTTGATTACACACAGGGGCTTATATTTATCATCATCAGTCATTTAGGACAACATTGGATCATTCAGACATCCTCAACGAACTTCTGGAGTGACTTTGCTGAACTGAAAGTAAAGGGGATGAATAATATTGCACGCCCCAATTTTCAGTTTATTCTTTTTTACAAAAGTTTAAAATAAGCAATAAATTTCACAATTGTGTCCCACTTGTTGATTCTTCACCAGAACATTAACATTTTTATCTTTATGTTTGAAGCCTGAAATGTGGGAAAAGGTTGAAAAATTCAAGGGGGCCGAATACTTTTGCAAGGCACTGTAAGTGTCCGATTTGTTTGTGAGTGCAGCAGTGCTATGCAACTGGAACATTGAGGGACCTGACAGGGACACAGATCTCTGCGTGAGAGCCCATCCACCATCGGCAGTTGCCAAATGTAATTGGGGTCTGGTGAGTGCGATTTTTTTAGGTGGGTGGGATGTGGGAGAGGTGTTTGCTTTCTTTTGGGTATGTCTGCTTTCTTTGATGTAGAGCCCTGTATTCCTTAATCGTTTTAGCTGCTTGGACACTTTCTTATGGAACTGCAACTAAGGCTTATATTTGGATTAGGTCTTATTTTCGAGGAAACAGGGTATCATTAGATGATCCACATTTATATGTGACAGTATTTGTGTTTTCCTTGCAGCTGAAAGGAAGCTAAGAGACTTGTGTTCTTCAGTAGATTAAAAATTAAAGGAAAAATATAGAAAACAATATAAAAAAATAAACAATAAATAAAAGCTTAAATCATCTGCCATTTTTTCAATCAAAACTAAATAACAAAAAATATATTTTTATTGACTGTATCTAAATTGTATAAAATTGTATCTAAATATTGTATTTAAAAAAGTCTGCTGTATTAAATATAAAATTATTTAACCCATGCTTTAAACGCTGAAAAGAGAAAACAATCCTAACGCTAGAATTAGCAATTTTTAGCCGCTGATCTTTCCTGAAAAATAAAATATCAAAACGTGAATAGTATCAATAAAATCCGGCTACCAAGGTTTAAAAAAAAAAAAAAAAGCCCTCCCGCAGCTCGATAAGTTACAGGGCTCAGGAAATAGCGACACAAGTTTTTTTTTTTTTTTATAATTTCTAATTTTTTTTCTTTTACTAAAAATATTTAAAAAAAATAATAAAAAAGGACAAGTTTGGCATTTTCCGGTTCTAAACTGCAGAATCGTGTTGCCCGGTCAATGAATGGTATCAAAGCAAAAAATGGTGGTGGAATTGTGTGTGGGGGGGGTTTACAATTTTATCCCACTTTTTTCCCGCTTTTCATTCTTTTTTCTATACAAAGTGCTGGTGTCGGTCAAACCTGTAACTTGTCCCACAATTAAACAAACCCTCATGTGGCTATATGGATGTAAAATAAAAGAAGTTATGGATCTCAGGACAAAGACCAGATCCTTATGGGGTGGTTATTAATATTTTATTTGGTTTTGTAAAACTGATTAATAATTCCATGTATATCCCAATACACAGCATTATATATAGGTACAGTTATATACAGCCCGCGGTCCGGCGCTGCATTATGAGGTCGGCAGTGAGGTAGTGACATTAGGACACATGATGGAGCACGGAGCATGGACTGTGATGTAATGTGGTGTTATGACATCATAATGGCCTCCATTATTAGAGGGGCTGCTGTTACATTGATCCGTGCATTCACGCAGGAGATTTTCTCTACTGAGTGCTCATTTATGCAGTTGGGTTTTTTTGGTAAAAAAACAAGCTTTTTGTAAGTTTTTATATTTACGAGAACCTCAGCGCGAAGTTCTGACGTGTCCTAAGGGTGAGGGATTTCCACCATCTTGTCCCCCCCAAGAGGACCATGGAGTCTCAGGATAATTTACATCAGTCTAATGTCCGAGAACCACCATCAAATGGACCTGCCAGTCGTCCTGCATCAGGTAAGACGAATCCACTAATACGTCCATGTACAGGTGTCTAATATATGTGTTCCTCATAGGGGATAATATTTTACAGTAAAAAGTCCTTACATGTGTGCTATTTCTCTTTTTCACACAGGAACATCGCAGCGCAGCAGGGAGGACTCCCCGATTGCGCACAGGACGAGGGGCAGGTTTGCTAGACAAAGAAGGGAAGATATCGCCCCAATAACACCTAGGGGGCGAAGACCTAGAAGGGTCCCACGACCACCAGCACCACCAGCACCACCATCACCTCCAGCACCATCACCACCACCGGAGAGGACTGAATACCGGAACAGATTCCCTATAAACACCGTTCGTCAGGTGGTAAATATATCAAGGCTGACACTCCCAACCGCCAGAAGATCGGCCGAAGACCCCCCGGAATCCTGCCCCATCTGCCTTGAAGATTTTGTTGTCGAGGACACTGTCAGCTATATGGAGTGCGCCCACTGTTTCCACCTGGGATGTATAGGACGTTGGCTGATGGACAACATCACGTGTCCTGTGTGCAGACAAGTTAATAGCCGGCCAGAATATCTGTTGCGTGCCCACTTGGAAGAGTATGGAGAAGTTCTAGTACGCTCTAGAAATCCTAACAGGTCCTACAATTCAATAAGTTTTGTAAATGTAAATGGCCAATGGCGATCGCTGGTATATCTCTGGGCTGTAGTCCCTGTTGTGTAGTGTGCGCCTCTGGTCCCTGTGAGTATCCTCTGATCCTGCCTGCTACCCAGTCCTCGTCTCCCCGACTCCTGTTCTCCCTGTCTCCCTCTGCTTCTCCCTAATTTGTTGTTTTGTCTCCATGCCCCCCCCCCCCCCCTACTGACTTGCTCTCCCGGTACATGACTTTGGCTTGTTACTTGACTTCGGCTCTGTTCTCCTCTGGTTTCTGACGACATCTCCTGGCTTCTGACCTCCGCCTCTAACTTGACTCCGACTCCGTCTACTCCCTTGTACTGCGTTACCTCCTGGCTCTGACCTCGGCTTGTGTGATGATCCCTTTGCATCCATATGTGGATACTAGTGACAGTTGTGTGTGTCCATTATCATGTGCAAAAGGCTGGGGCAGAGGGCACAATTACAACTTCTGCTATGGGGCCCCATGACTTCTATATATACCCCTTATGACAAGGTGACCGGTTATATTATGAATGGCAGGGTATGTGCCACGAAAGTGGTGTGATCCTGGGAGTTTTTTCTGGTACATGTAGTGCCATATCTTCCTGTAGTATTGAATGGGCCAGGATTACGGATGGCTAAGCGATGGGTGGGACTGGCCATCCACATACCCCTGCCTATGGGTGTGTCTAACACAGTCATAATTAGCTTGTTGGGCACATGGCAATCAGTGAGAGTGCGTTTTGGAGCACTGTTTGAGTAGCAGCCTATGAGGGAAAAGAGAGAGAGGGGAGCCAGCACGATCTGAAATTGGCATGCATCATATAAAAAGTGAAAAATTCACAGATTTATTCCAACTGTACTACAATAAAAAAAATGAGATTTTTAGCAAATAATTGATCAATTTTTTGAGCCACCCCTGCCAACGTCACGGCAAATCTCAATAGGGGGGTCCTACTCTACATTCTGTATTTCATGTGCCATGCGGCCTCCTAGATAAAGTTAAAAGTAGAACCATAATAGAGCACACATACCTGTAACCTGTATATAACCGCTTCTATGTTGCAAAAAAGGCACTTGTGGATAGAGACCAGCCCAGGTCCCAGCATGTGGAGCAAGCTCTGCACCATACCAGGACTATATCACAACTGATCCTCCCAGTGCCAACCAGCAACCATTGATAAAGGCGGACCAGATCCAAGATGGTGCTTAATTAGCATTGCCTGTGGAAAGGGGTGAGGTAACTGAATCTGAACAGCTACCAACAGGAGGAATACATAGCAAACCAAAATCAGGCGTGCATGGCATGGTGGTGACCGGCCACCAGAATTTGTAGCATAACTACGACCAAACAGAGAGAGAGGGGAGCCAGCACGATCTGAAATTGGCATGCATCATATAAAAAGTGAAAAATTCACAGATTTATTCCAACTGTACTACAATAAAAAAAATGAGATTTTTAGCAAATAATTGATCAATTTTTTGAGCCACCCCTGCCAACGTCACGGCAAATCTCAATAGGGGGGTCCTACTCTACATTCTGTATTTCATGTGCCATGCGGCCTCCTAGATAAAGTTAAAAGCAGAACCATAATAGAGCACACATACCTGTAACCTGTATATAACCGCTTCTATGTTGCAAAAAAGGCACTTGTGGATAGAGACCAGCCCAGGTCCCAGCATGTGGAGCAAGCTCTGCACCATACTAGGACTATATCAGAACTGCTCCACATGCTCCACATGTGCTCCATTATGGTTCTGCTTTTAACTTTATCTAGGAGGCCGCATGGCACATGAAATACAGAATGTAGAGTAGGACCCCCCTATTGAGATTTGCCGTGACGTTGGCAGGGGTGGCTCAAAAAATTGATCAATTATTTGCTAAAAATCTCATTTTTTTATTATAGTACAGTTGGAATAAATTTGTGAATTTTCACTTTTTATATGATGCATGCCAATTTCAGATCGTGCTGGTTCCCTTTTTTTCTCTTTTTTTTCTCTGTTTTGACCGTAGTTATGCTACAAATCTGGTGTCTGACCAACACCATACCATGCACGCCTGATTTTGGCTTGCAATATATTCCTCCTGTTGGTAGCTGTTCAGACTCAGTTACCTCACCCCTTTCCACAGGCAATGCTAATTAAGCACCATTCTTGGATCTGGTCCGCCTTTATCAATGGTTGCTGTTTGACACTGGGAGGATCAGTTCTGATATAGTCCTGGTATGTGTAGGGCTTGCTCCACATGCTGGGACCTGGGCTGGTCTCTATCCACAAGTGCCTTTTTTGCAACATGGAAGCGGCTATATACAGGTTACAGGTATGTGTGCTCCATTATGGTTCTGCTTTTAACTTTATCTAGGAGGCCGCATGGCACATGAAATACAGAATGTAGAGTAGGACCCCCCTATTGAGATTTGCCGTGACGTTGGCAGGGGTGGCTCAAAAAATTGATCAATTATTTGCTAAAAATCTCATTTTTTTATTATAGTACAGTTGGAATAAATTTGTGAATTTTCACTTTTTATATGATGCATGCCAATTTCAGATCGTGCTGGTTCCCCTTTTTTTCTATGAGGGAAAAGAGGCTGGACTTTTAAGGGGATTTGTGTTCCTGTGCTACCTCTGTGACACAGCCAACGGTATGACCCCCATCATGTGAGCAGGTGAATGCTTACACCCTGCTAATGAGACTTAATATCACAAATAAAGAATTACATCCAGTTACTTTGTAGTTGATATCTTCTGTGATTGGAGTTGTTCTCTTTCTTTTCACCTCCATTTTGTCCGGACACCATAATGACTTTTCACCTCCACAGCTCGTCTCTGCAGACTTCCATCTTCTCTGGTCTTCTGCAGCACATCCCGACATGGAACCCTTAAAAATAAGAGTGTTGGTAAAATGCTCTCTATATAAACATATCTGCATTCACACCATTGGCTTCATTTACACCTTTTGGATTCAGAGTATTCAGTGTAAATATCCAACCCGATTCCCGATGTAATAAACGGGCTCCAATCTGCTGTGTATCTACCACACACTTCCTCAGCTATCATCTACCTAAGATCACATACTGCATCACCTGCTACAAATAAATGTTGTGCCGCAGTGGTCGGAATTATTTCTTCATCCCAAATCTTCTTTCCTTCCTGATTCTCCTTGTTCTTCATCTTTTGTTCAAAAGTCAGTATGGCAGATCGATGCTCTGTTACTCTAATCATACAGCCAGGTGTATATATACAGTCAAGCCGTATACAGCCAGGTGTTTATATACGGTCAGGTGTATACAGTCAGGTGTATATATACGGTCAGGTGTATATATACAGTCAGGTGTATATATACAGTCAGGTGTATATATACAGTCAGGTGTATATATACAGTCAGGTGTATATAGTCAGGTGTATATATACAGTCAGACCGTATACAGCCAGGTGTTTATATACGGTCAGGTGTATATATACAGTCAGGTGTATACAGTCAGGTATATATATACAGTCAGGTGTATATGTGTTGCCAGGGGTTAAGGGGATACCCAGAACCGGGCCAAGGGGTTGCTTCTGGAAAGGGGATCACGGTGTCGTGACCCGGTCCGTGCTCCCTGGTTCCACAATAAAAAGGGGGGTTATGTTCGTGACGCCACCCGTGGAATGTGATCAGAGATGACCACCGCTGCTGCAGAACCTCCGGGGGTGATGGAAGGCAGCTTGAGATGGGACGGCTCCCCACGGGTAGAGCCTTTTCCCCGGGGCAGAGTGTTAGTCTATGGGGGGAGGGCAGGACACGAGCACAATAAACAGGCAGACTCACGGTTTTGCAGTTTCTTTGTCTTTTACTGATGATGGTATTCAGCAGAGTACTGTCCACGGAGTCTGTGAGGGGTTCAGGGTTTCTCCCACCCAGCCGGGCCGTTTTGGCTTCCTTGCCTGCACTGTGTGTCTGTGGCCCTGCTGCTGTGTGAACTAGGCAGCCGGCTCTGCTCCTACCGTGTTTCCCCGAAAGTAAGACAGTGTCTTACATTCTTTTTTACCCCCAAAAGTGCCACTATGTCTTACTTTCGGGGTATGTCTTATATTGGAAAAAATCCCACAGCAATCGCAGCAAGTCTCCATGCAATGTACCGTATGGGGACTTGCCGCGATTGCGCCTTAAGTGTACCGCAAGTTAAGGAAACTTAACCACCAGCGGCTGCACATGAGGGCACTGAGGCTGCGTGATTTTGTATGTTGTCCATGGTCCTGATGGACCACGGACAACATTACTCCAACATTTCAACATTTCTCGGTAGCCGAGCGTTCAGCTGAGCGCCCGACCGCCGGCATGTGTCAGCTCTCAGCTGAGCGCTAAGCCACCGGCATGTCAGGGCACTCAGCTGAGCGCCCGACCGCCGGCATGTGTCAGCTCTCAGCTGAGCGCTAAGCCGCCGGCATGTCAGGGCGCTCAGCTGAGCGCCCGACCGCCGGCATGTGTCAGCTCTCAGCTGAGCGCTAAGCCGCCGGCATGTCAGGGCGCTCAGCTGAGCGCTCGGCCGCCGGCATGTTAGGGCGCTCAGCTGAGAGCTGTCACATGTCGGCGGCCGAGCGCTCAGTTGAGCGCCCTGACATGCCGGCGGCTTAGCGCTCAGCTGAGCGCTCGGCCGCCATGTGACAGCTCTCAGCTGAGCGCTCGGCCGCCGGCATGTTAGGGCGCTCAGCTGAGCGCTTTGCCGCCAGCAAGTCAGGGCGCTCAGCTGAGCGCTCGGTCGCCGGCATGTTAGGGCGCTCAGCTGAGAGCTGTCACATGTCGGCGGCCGAGCGCTCAGTTGAGCGCCCTGACATGCCGGCGGCTTAGCGCTCAGCTGAGCGCTCGGCCGCCGACATGTGACAGCTCTCAGCTGAGCGCTCGGCTGCCGGCATGTTAGGGCGCTCAGCTGAGCGCTTTGCCGCTGTAACTGTACTGTAAAGAAGAAAAAAAATAAATAAATAAATTTTTACTACGTCTTACTTTCGGGGTACGTCTTACATTAGCCGACCCCCCCAAAACCCCCACTACGTCTTACTATCGGGGGTGTCTTACTATCGGGGAAACACGGTAGGTACCGACCTGACAGACAACTCGAGTCCTTCCTAGGATGTTCCTGAACTCTCCTATCTTGCTTGTGTCTGTGGTACAGATAGAGAATGTGGAATCCTCACTTCTCTGGTGGTAACTGTACAGTATGTAACCTGCAGTCTCGGATCCAGCATCCGTTCTGTGTGCTCCACTGGGGTGAGCTCTGCAATGCTCTGCCTCCCAGGAATGTTCCTCTGTGTACTGTCTCCTTCCCTCAGACCCTCAGCCTGGCCTGGAATTGGTCAGTGGATCCTGAGGTGAGGTAAAGCCAGCTTCCAACCTGCAGATCCTTTCTCCTCAGTTCTCTGCACTCAACTCACAAACTGAAACTACTGACCATTTCCCCTTCCCACCAGAATATACAGGGAAGCAGCTTGGTCTCCCCCTTCTGGCCAGGAGGTCTTGGTGTTGTGTGTGGGGAGTTAACCCTTTGTGTTGTTACTGTGGCAACCCTGGGGTGCCACATATACAGCTAAGTGTATATATACGGTCAGGTGTATACAGTCAGGTGTATATATACATTCAGTCTGTATACAGTCAGGTTGTATATAGTCAATTTGTACATATACAGTCAGGCTGTATATAGCCAGGTTGTACAGTCAGATGTATATATACAGTCAGGTGTATACAGTCAGGTTGTATATATTCAGTCAGGCTGTATAAAGTCAGGTATATATATACAATCACGCTGTATACAGCCAGCGGTATATATATATAGTCAGGTGCAGTGGCGTAACTAGAGTTTGATGGGCCCTGGTGCAAAATTTGGACCGGGGCCCCCCTCCACGTACACCAACACTTAGGGTACGGGATAATAACACTGACACTCAGGGTACAGGATAATGATGCTGACACTTGGCTCCTAACCTCAGCATACAGCTTTCCCATATTCTGATATCCATCTTGCCCTTGGCACCCAGCTTTCCCATGCTCTGTTATACATCATTCCCTCAGCACCCAGCTTTCCCATATCAGAGCAGGGGAAAGCTGGGTGCTGAGAGATGTACAGCAGAGTATGGGAAAGCTGGGTGCTGAGGGAAAGAACCTTTTTCCCTCAGCACAAAACATTCCCATCCCCTGCTTGTATCTTTGTACCCCCTCGTATATAGTTCTCCAAATACTATAATGGCCCCCACATAGCCTTCCATATAGTATAAAGGGTCCCACATAACCCTTCATATATTATAATGCACCCCCATAGTCCTCCATGTATTATAATGCATTTTCCATAGTCCTCCATGTATTATAATGCATTTTCCATAGTCCTCCATGTATTATAATTCACCCCATAGTTCTCTATATATTATACTGCACCACAGTCCTTCATGTTTTATAATGCAGCCCCATAGTCCTCCATGTATAAAGTAGCCTCCATAGTCCTCCATATATTATAATGTAGCCCCCATAGTCCTATATGTATTACAATGCAGCCCCATAAACCTTCATATTGTATTATGCAGCCCCAATACGCCTCCATGTATAATGCACCCATATAGTCCGTGTATAAGGTTTCCTTCATATTCATTATGCAGCCCCATAGACCTCCATGTATAATGCAGCCCAATAGACCTCCATGTGTAATGCAGCCAGTCCCCCAGGTCCTCCATGTGTCATGCAGCCAGCCCCCCCAGGTCCTCCATGTGTAATGCAGCCAGCCCCCCAGGTCCTCCATGTGTCATGCAGCCAGCCCCCCCAGGGCCTCCATGTGTCATGCAGCCAGGCTCCCCCAAGGACTCCATATGTCATGCAGCAAGCCCCCCCCCCCCGGGCCTCCATGTGTCATGCAGCCAGCTCTCCCATGGCCTCCATGTGTCATGCAGCCAGGCCCCCCCCAAGGACTCCATCTGTCATGCAGCCAGCCCCCCAGGGCCTCCATGTGTAATGCAGCCAGTCCTCCATGTGTCATGCAGCCAGCCCCCCAGGGCCTCCATGTGTCATGCAGCCAGGCCCCTCCCATGGACTCCATGTGTCATGCAGCCAGGCCCCTCCCATGGACTCCATGTGTGATGCAACCAGGCCCCCCCAAGGACTACATGTGTCCTGCAGCCAGGCCCCCCCAAGGACTACATGTGTGACGCAGCCAGCCCCCCCCCCCAAGGACTCCATGTGTCCTGCAGCCAGGCCCCCCCCAAGGCCTCCCTGTGTCCCGCAGCCAGGCCCCCCCCCAAGGCCTCCATGTGTCCTGCAGCCAGCCTCCCTGTGTACTCACTGATTTATAAAAAACGGGGCCCCGGTTGGGGAGTAGGGAGGAGGTATAGGTGCAGGTGCCGAGGCGGGGAGGCAGCGTGGGCGCGGGTGCAACGTTGTGGTGCAGCGCGGTGCCGGATGGCACGGTTGTACTCACTCAGACACAGAACGACAGAGTCTCTGGTAAACCAAACGGCTGGATGGACGGGGCCCACAGCCGGCTGCAGTGTTCTCACTCTCCCCGGTTGGGTTGATGGTGGCTGTCGTTTTCCTGCACCTGTGTAAGTGTATTTGACTCCTATGGCTTCCCACGGGTAGTCCGCTCCCCGGCGTGTACGTGTCGGGAGAGCCCGTTTGCCCGCAGGCGCTGGCCCTTGGCGGTGGCACTTATCCGGACGGGTTGGGCTGTTGCCTTCTGACGGGACTTAGGTGGGAATGAACCCCTGAGGTCCAGACCGCAATCAGATAATTTGACCTTTACGGCGGTTCCTAGCCTGGTCGGGGTCTGAGTACCCTGCCTTGGTGCTTGGCTTCAATCTGCTCCCCGGTTCGGTACCGGCGGGCCACCGCCCGACCCCGGTCCTATGGTTCCGCTGACCTACACCAACTCCTGCAGACGGCCACCACCATCTGCCGACCTTGCTGAACGTGCCTGGGCTCCAACCCAGACACCGACAGTCTTTCACTCCTCTCACTTCCACTGCCTACCACAATCTACTGTCTTTTCCCGCCTCCAGGCCTGTGAACTCCTCGGTGGGCGGGGTCAACCGCCTGGCTCCGCCCCACCTGGTGTGGACATCAAGCCTGGAGGGTGGCAACAAGGATTTGATTGACTGGTGTCACCTACCCAGGGGAGGGGTGTGTGTGTGTGGTGTTAGTGTACTGTGACCCCTGGGGGTCCAGGGCGTCACACATGTATTCTGCATATAGCAGCTATGTGTGTATATGTGCATGTATTCTGCGTGTAGCAGAGCTGTGTGTGTATATGTGCATGTATTCTGCGTGTAGCAGAGCTGTGTGTGTATATGTGCATGTATTCTGGGTGTAGCAGAGCTGTGTGTGTATATGTGCATGTATTCTACGTGTAGCAGAGATGTGTGTGTATATGTGCATGTATTCTGGGTGTAGCAGAGCTGTGTGTGTATATGTGCATGTATTCTGTGTGTAGCAGAGCTGTGTGTGTATATGTGCATGTATTCTGCGTGTAGCAGAGCTGTGTGTGTATATGTGCATGTATTCTGGGTGTAGCAGAGCTGTGTGTGTATATGTGCATGTATTCTACGTGTAGCAGAGATGTGTGTGTATATGTGCATGTATTCTGGGTGTAGCAGAGCTGTGTGTGTATATGTGCATGTATTCTGTGTGTAGCAGAGCTGTGTGTGTGTATGTGCATGTATTCTGGGTTTAGCAGAGCTGTGTGTGTGTATGTGCATGTATTCTGCGTGTAGCAGAGTTATGTGTGTATATGTGCATGTATTCTGCGTGTAGCAGAGCTGTGTGTGTACACAGTGACTCCACCAGCAGAATAGTGAGTGCAGCTCTGGAGTATAATACAGGATGTAACTTAGGATCAGTACAGGATAAGTAATGTAATGTATGTACACAGTGACTTCTCCAGCAGAATAGTGAGTGCAGCTCTGAAGAATAATACAGGAGGCAACTCAGGATCAGTACAGGATAAGTAATGTATGTACACAGTGACTGCACCAGCAGAATAGTGAGTGCAGCTCTGGAGTATATACAGGATGTATCTCAGGATCAGTGCAGGATAAGTAATGTAATGTATGTACACAGTGACTGCACCAGCAGAATAGTGAGTGCAGCTCTGGAGTATAATACAGGATGTAACTGAGGATCAGTATAAGATAAGTAATGTAATGTATGTACACAGTGACTGCACCAGCAGAATAGTGAGTGCAGCTCTGGAGTATAATACAGGATGTAACTCAGGATCAGTGTAGGATGATTTATGTGAATTTTCAGGCATTGAATAGGGAAACTCCCATAAAGGTAATTTACTGAGTGGAAGTGCTGCTGTAAGTGTCTTTCTCTCGGCTGGTCTCTTTACTGTCTGCACTCGGAGGTGTTGTCCGCTCTCCTCTTGGTGCAGGATGAGCCGTGTCCCATTCCTCCAGTGATATAAGAGATAAGATGTAATAGTGGCCGTGTACAGGAGGTGTAATGCTGCTGATTACATGCTCCGCCTGGTACGGCGGTGTAATGGCGACGGCTGCGTGTGACGGCGGCGGCAGATAATTCGGGTGACTCGCGGTAATTGCTTTGGTTTCAGGATATAAAATAATGTGTATGTACATAAAGCGAGCTGCTGCCGCTCTCCATCCAATTTTATGGTCATTAGTCACGATGATAGCGGCTGCTGACTAAGGTGTGGGAAAAAGCAAGCGCCGATATAAATTGCTATAATATGTTTAACCTGTTTACTGCCAACACAAAAAGAAGCCGGCGCAGGGGCGATGTACGGGGAAAGAACCAACTGTGCAAGAGTCACAGCAAAAGGACAAAACGAGGAAAGATCTGCTAATAAGGAGGAAGAGACAAGTATAGGACAGCAGAAAACAAGCTATTACTCTGTTATCAGCCATTACTGTGGGGGGGGGGGGTTTGACTGTAGGACAGGTGACTACAATCTATTACTCCCTGTTATCAGCCAATACTGAGACAGGTGACTCTGTGGCGCCCCTGAGGCTCTGGCGGCCACAGGGTACTGAACTCCACTTGGGGTGTGGTGCTGATCATGGATCCAAGGGAGATCGGATTCACCATACATAACCACACACACAGGTTGCCCCTTCCCCACTGGGGACTGGGCTAGGGTCGGGGACCAAAGGGATTGCCAACAGTGTGTGGCATTTACAGGATGCCATCACAACCAGGGCCCCAATCCACTAGTTTAGGACCTGGTGAGGGGAGGAGCGGCCATCAGGGGGAGTTAGGAGTCACACGAGTAAATTACAGAGTTCTCCAGCAGGAGAGACAGTGAGTGGACGTCTGTCCCGGTAGCTCCTGTGGGACACAGGAGTTTAACGGTCGCTGTGAAGATACCGAGTCAGCTCCCCCGGGACCAGCGCAGTTTAGGGTGCAGCACCCTAGGGTGGTGTAATTTCATGTTGCACCATCAGATTCTGCCAGACGGAGAAGTTCCACGCTTATTCGACCACCCAAGTTTCCAGAGCCAGGTGGCATATAGGACTCCCGGGCCTCGATCACAGTCAGACTCAAGGGGATCCCCGCTACTGGCATAGGGAACAGTACTCTACCTAGTACGGAAGGGACTCTAAGGCCCTGTGCGCACTTACCGGTTTTTCCCGCATGTTTCGCTGCAGAAAATGTTCATAACATCTCTGCAGTGAATCACCAGCAAAACCTATGGGTAAAAAAATGCTGTGCGCATTATGCGGAATTTGACAGCTGCATGGTTTTGCTGCGGGATTCCCACAGCAAAAACAATTACATGTCACTTCTTTTCCGCACGTCGCTGCAGCATTTCACTCCATTGACTGCAATGTAATCGTGAAATCCCGCAGGGAAGTGATGTCATTACAGGAAGAGAAAGCGGAGCAGAGAGTAAACACACACAGATCACAGACACAGACATAAAACACACACACACACACATCGCACTCACACACAGACATATAGAATACACATACAAATCAAATGGAAATATTGAAAAAAAAACACGTGGGGTCTGCCGTATTTTTACCTTCCAGCCGAGGTAAGCACACAGCGGCGGCCCGGTATTCTCAGGCTGGGGAGGACGGGGGGCAGGGTTAATGTCCCCCCTCCTCCTGCAGCTGAGAATATCAGCCGCAGCTGCCCCGGGACTGTCGCATGCATTATGCGGCAGTCCCGGAGTGTCCCCGGCTCTTCCAGATGCCGTGATGCGGTGGCTATCCAGGTAATAACGAGTTAATGGCAGCGCATCGCTAAAGTAAAATAAACACACACATCGAAAAATCCTTTATTTTAAATAAAACACAAAAAAAGCCTCCTCTTTCACCCGTTTATTAACCCCTCCCATCACACAGCTCCGGCGTAATGCACGTCTTGCGCTGCTTGCATCCAGAAGCGAGTGACACGCTGCTGAATGCAGCCTCGCAACGAGCCTGCAGAGGTAACCACAGGGCATTTCCCACGGCCGGTAATGTGAACCCACATTACCGCTCGGGAGAAATGCAGCGTGTGCTCACAGGGACTATCTATCCCTCTATCTATCCTTCTATCTATCCCTCTATCTATCTATCCTCTATCTATCTATCTATCCCTCTATCTATCCCTCTATCTATCTATTCCTCTGTCTATTTATCTATCTACTCTCTATCTCAGAAGGAAATTACCTTTTTTTTTTTTTTCAATGTACTTTATTGCATGGAATGCATTAAAGCACATGTACCAACCAGCACGCGGCAAAACCGCGGCAATACCGCAAACAATACCGCGGTAAAACCACGGCAAACTGCATGCAGTTTTCGGGTGCGGTTTGCCGCAGTTTTTTACCGCGGGTGCGGTAATCTTTCAGACCCTGCGGAATTTTCTTAAGAAAATTCCGTTTTCCAGTGCGCACAGGGCCTAAGTGTTTCAAGCCACCGGGACCCGCACTACAAAGCGCAGTGAGGAAAGGCCCACAGACTACTGGACCGGTTCTGACCGCCCGCGGATTTGGGATTGGCTGGAGTCCATCACGGCAGTGCCCAGTGCTACGAGACTGGCAACTGAAGTTGTGAGTAAAGACACCTTGAATCCGCAGAGACTTTGTCAGTTTATCTTTACTGGCGTCGCCACCCCGCGCTTAGGCGCCGACCGCCATTATCACCCCCTCGTCATCCCCCCAGGGCCAGCTTTGTCTCTGGGGAGCGACACCATCCCGGCTGCCATAACACCCGCCCTGGAGAGGAATTCTGCAGCGGCGGCTACTCCCTGGCTGCATACCACAGATGGCGTCACGACAAACTTTCCCCAATACCCCACTTTCCCCACCATTTGCTGTACGCCAACGGAATCGGGCAAGGCCACCCCATGACATCGTCTGACCCGATCCGAAACGTCCCGGCACAGAGTAGGTTAACTATCTGCCTCGTGGGGCGCTACAACTGTATAACAGGTGACTACAATCTATTACTCTCTGTTATCAGTCATTTCTGGGGCGAGATAACTGTAGGACAGGGGAACAAAAACACTAGACAAAAATACATCAATTGGGGGCGATGAACATTTAGAACCTACAAGACAAAGAACAGATTTTTATTTGAAATGCATTAAACATATGACAGCAAAGACTTGTAAGTGTAAAAGCAGAGTCGGGTGTAGATATCTCCCAGTGCGGTGTATACAGGACACAGGATGGGACAATTGGGTAAAAAAATGTAACAAATGGAACAGGTACAAAATCCCAATCCCAGAAATTATAGAGATTATTACTGCCCCATCCTGTGTCCTGTATTACGAGTCTTTGGTGTCATATGTGTAATGCATTTCAAATAAAAATATTGTTTAAAAGGTTTTTAATTTTTTTTTTAATTTTTTTTTAAGGTCATTTCAATTTTTTCAGCTTTCTATCAAGACTTTTGTACAGTTTTTTTTGTATCAAACACTAAAATTTTACATTTCTGACAACACTTTTTTAAAGGGGACATTCATAGAAACCCATGGGGCCCCAGAGCAGAAGTCTTTTTAACAAAAAAAACGATGAAAAGGTTTGAAATTGTGATGCCGGGTGGCGGTGTTAAGGAGAAATCTCCTTCTCCCTATTAGCGGTGGCGGTGGGCAATGGGTGGTGGCACTGGGCACCCCGGACTCATGGGCTCCACAGCAGCCATGTGTTCTAAGCCAGATTTATGAATTGCAGCTTTCAAAACTGTCCCCAAAAAATCAGTGTGTCGCCCTGGACTAGCCAGGTCGTCACAGATAACACACAAACACCCCACCCCCATTAGACAGGGACACCAGCCAAACACAAAACCCTTGTTGCCTCACTCCAGGGTCTGATGTCCACACCAGGTGGGGCGGAGCGAAGCGGTTGGCCCCACCCACCGAGTAGTTCACAGGCCTGGAGGCGGGAAAAAGAACAGTTTAGTCCAGGAGGTGGAAGTGAGAGGAGTAAACACTTGGGTGTCTGGGTTGTGGCCCAGGCACTGACAGCAAGGTTGGCAGAGGGTGGTGGCCGTCTGCAGGAGTGGTGGATCAACGCGGAACCGTAGGACCGGGGTCGGGCGTTGGCCCGCCGGTATCGACCGGGGAGCGAAGTGAAGCCAGCACACACAGGCAGGGCCATCGGACCCCGACCAGGTTTGGAGCCGCCGACAATAGTCAAATCCGAATGTGACCGGAACCCCAGGGGTTTTCCTAACAGCAAAAGTCCCAATTGAAGGCAACCGCCCATACCGTGAGGGTATACAGCTACCGCCTAAGGCTAGAGACCCAAGGGCCAGCGCCTGCGGGCAAACGGGCTCCTCCGGTACCCATACACCGGGGAGCGGACTACCGTTGGGGATCCATAGTAGTCAAACGAGAACATCAAGGTGCAGGGAAAGACAGCCGCCATCACCTGTCCGGGGAGAGACACAGCAGCCGGCTGCGGGACCCGTCCATCCAGCCGTTTGGTTTACCGAGGACTTTGTACCTTTCTTACTGAGTGAGTACACCCGTGCCAGCCGGCACCGCGCCGCGCTGTCCCTGCAACCCTGCACCTCACCACGGTGGTTCCCAGTGTGTGTGTGGTGTGTTGTGCGGTGCGGCGCGTGTCTCAGTGTGTGTGTGTGTTTTGGGGGGAGGTGTGCACCCCCATCGTGCTCCATCCCCCATGCTGCACACCCCCATCGTGCTCCATCCCCCATGCTGCGCAACTTCCATCGTGCTCCATCCCCCATGCTGCGCATCCCCATCGTGCTCCATCCCCCATCGTGCTCCATCCCCCATCGTGCTCCATCCCCCATGCTGCGCATCCCCCATCGTGCTCCATCCTCCATGCTGCGCACTCCCCATCGTGCTCCATCCCCCATGCTGCGGACTACCCATCGTGCTCCATCCCCATGCTTCGCACCCCCCATCGTGCTCCATCCCCCATGCTGCGCACCCCCCATCGTGCTCCATCCCCCATGCTGCGCAGCCCCCATCGTGCTCCATCCTCCATGCTGCGCACCCCCCAGCGTGTGTCAGAATAAACAGATTCCAAAAGTGCCGCTTGGCGGCACTTTTGGAATCTGTTTATTCTGACACACGCTGTGTGTGCATTCTGGGCATGACATTACTGCACTATTTGATGCACATGGGCAGTACCCAGTACCTTTCACCTAGACTCCCCTGATGATTGTTCCCCATGAAACGCCTTGGGAGTGAGTGTTTCTAACATATATGGAGTTTTTTCCTCTGTGGCATTCCTGTGGGATTTGAAGAGCTGGTTGACAGCTCCCCTTGAAGCCCTGATTTTTCTTCTTTGTCGCCTTTTTCATCTCTTCAGGATCGGGTAAGATCGTTCCCTACAGGGGATTTAGTGATATCACGATTTCTAGATCCATATCTATAAGCATATTTGGGACACTTTTGCTCCCTTTATCATTGCCCTCATTTTTTGGCATTAAGGGGGTATGTGTCCATATACTGTCTATCACCCTCTGGGTAACATTTAGGGGTGTCCTCAGTTTATGTTTGAGGCTTTTACCTCTTAGGATTTTTCCAATGGTGATTTGACTTGGGCTGTGTTACGTGCCCTGTTATAGCACGACTTCCTGTTTAGTGCTATTGTTACTGTTTTTACTCACTCTTGTGAGCTTTGGCTCATTTTATATATATTCATTAAATGCTATGTTTTAGGTCTCTTTTTCATCCTAATGTTTCTGCTCCTCTTGGATTCAGCTATTAATTACTGTTGATACTGTGGATCCCCAGGGCATTTCGCTATTTTTGTACGATCGCATACACGCACACACCCGATCGCATACACGCACACACCCGATCGCATACACGCACACACCCGATCGCATACACGCACACATCCGATCGCATACACGCACACATCCGATCGCATACACGCACACACCCGATCGCATACACGCACACACCCGATCGCATACACGCACACACCCGATCGCATACACGCACACACCCGATCGCATACACGCACACACCCGATCGCATACAAGCACACACCCGATCGCATACACGCACACACCCGATCGCATACACGCACACACCCGATCGCATACACGCACACACCCGATCGCATACACGCACACACCCGATCGCATACACGCACACACCCGATCGCATACACGCACACACCCGATCGCATACACGCACACACCCGATCGCATACACGCACACACCCGATCGCATACACGCACACACCCGATCGCATACACGCACACACCCGATCGCATACACGCACACACCCGATCGCATACACGCACACACCCGATCGCATACACGCACACACCCGATCGCATACACGCACACACCCGATCGCATACACGCACACACCCGATCGCATACATGCACACACCCGATCGCATACATGCACACACCCGATCGCATACACGCACACACCCGATCGCATACACGCACACATCCGATCGCATACACGCACACACCCGATCGCATACACGCACACACCCGATCGCATACACGCACACACCCGATCGCATACACCCGATCGCATACACGCACACACCCGATCGCATACACGCACACACCCGATCGCATACACGCACACATCCGATCGCATACACGCACACATCCGATCGCATACACGCACACATCCGATCGCATACACGCACACACACGATCGCATACACGCACACACACATTGACGATATCGCACATACGCGCTCACACTCACAACATCCGGAGATACCACATGCTTCTGGCCATGTGATCCTCTGGCAGGTCCTGGAAGGTCACTGCACGCACAGTATCGCCGCCGAGAACCAAGCGATATCACTGGATGTTGTGTGTGGATGCGATCTGATGTGTGTGTGAGAGTGAGTGTGATCTGGTGTGTGTGTGTCTGTTCTTATGTGTGTGCGTGTGTGTGTGTTCCGCCGCAGGACCTTGATGCGCTCACTGTGTACGCTGGTAACCATGCTACACAATATTACCCGATGTGTACCATGGTTACCAGCGTACCCCGCCCCCCGCACGCAAGGGAGCCAACACCAGCGTACACCGGCAACCCCAGCAATGCGAGGGTATGTGTCGGCTGGGTTGCCGGCGCACGCTGGTGTGGGCTCCCGGGGGTACAGCACTCACCTGGGAGTCGGGGCTCCGTGTCAGTTCGGGGTATGCGTGCGGGGGGCGGGGCCAGAGCGAGCGTGCAATGCGTGGGGGGGGCGGGGCGTGGCCGAGTTGCCAATGCGTGCAGGGGGCCGGGGCGAGAGGCCAATCCGTCTGGGGGGCAGAGCCTGGGCGAGCGGCCAATCCGTGCGGGGGGGGCGGAGCCGAGGCGAGCGGCCAATGAGACACTTGTCACGGTAACGACAGAATTTTGGAGCAAAACAGACAGACAGACAGAATAAGGCAATTATATATATATATATATATATATATATATATATATATATATATATACTGTATATATATACAGTCATATGAATAAGTTTGGGCACCCCTATTAATGTTAACCTTTTTTCTTTATAACAATTTGGGTTTTTGCTATTTCAGTTTCATATATCTAATAACTGATGGACTGAGTAATATTTCTGGATTGAAATGAGGTTTATTGTACTAACAGAAAATGTGCAATCCGCATTTAAACAAAATTTGACTGGTGCAAAAGTATGGGCACCTCAACATAAAAGTGATATTAATATTTTGTAGATCCTCCTTTTGCAAAAATCACAGCCTCTAGTCGCTTCCTGTAGCTTTTAATGAGTTCCTGGATCCTGGATGAAGGTAGATTTGACCATTCCTGTTTACAAAACAATTCCAGTTCAGTTAAGTTTGATGGTCGCCGAGCATGGACCGCATGCTTCAAATCATCCCACAGATTTTCAATGATATTCAGGTCTGGGGACTGGGATGGCCATTCCAGAACATTGTAATTGTTCCTCTGCATGAATGCCTGAGTAGATTTGGAGCGGTGTTTTGGATCATTGTCTTGCTGAAATATCCATCCCCTGCGTAACTTCAACTTCGTCACTGATTCTTGCACATTATTGTCAAGAATCTGCTGATACTGAGTTGAATCCATGCGACCCTCAACTTTAACAAGATTGCCGGTGCAGGCATTGGCCACACAGCCCCAAAGCATGATGGAACCTCCACCAAATTTTACTGTGGGTAGCAAGTGCTTTTCTTGGAATGCCGTGTTTTTTTGCCTCCATGCATAACGCCTTTTTGTATGACCAAACAACTCAATCTTTGTTACATCAGTCCACAGGACCTTCTTCCAAAATTTAACTATCTTGTCCAAATGTGCTTTTGCATACCTCAGGCGACTCTGTTTGTGGCGTGCTTGCAGAAACGGCTTCTTTCGCATTACTCTCCCATACAGCTTCTCCTTGTGCAACGTGCGCTGTATTGTTGACCGATGCACATTGACACCATCTGCAGCAAGATGATGCTGCAGGTCTTTGGAGGTGGTCTGTGGATTGTCCTTGACTGTTCTCACCATTCTTCTTCTCTGCCTTTCTGATATTTTTCTTGGCCTGCCAATTCTGGGCTTAACAAGAACTGTACCTGTGTTCTTCCATTTCCTTACTATGTTCCTCACAGTGGAAACTGACAGTTTAAATCTCTGAGACAACTTTTTGTACCTTCCCCTGAACAACTATGTAGAATAATCTTTGTTTTCAGATCATTTGAGAATTGAGAGTTGTTTTGAGGAGCCCATGATGCCACTCTTCATAGGAGATTCAAATAGGAGAACAACTTGCAAGTGGCCACCTTAAATACCTTTTCTCATGATTGGATACACCTGCCTATGAAGTTCAAAGCTCAATGAGGTTACAAAACCAATTTAGTGCTTTAGTAAGTCAGTAAAAAGTAGTTAGGAGTGTTCAAATCAAGAAATTGATAAGGGTGCCCATACTTTTGCACCGGTCAAATTTTGTTTAAATGCGGATTGCACATTTTCTGTTAGTACAATAAACCTCATTTCAATCCAGAAATATTACTCAGTCCATCAGTTATTAGATACAGGGCTGCCACTAGGAATTTCAGGGCCCCATACTGGCAAAAGTTCGGGGCCACCTTGAGGCTCCGCCCCAGCTCCGCCTCCACCCCAGCTCCGCCTCCACCCCACGAATCTTCCACAGTCTCACCACCACTCTTGGAAAACTTCACTTCTGCACTACAGCCTCACGAATCACACATTAACTCTTCACATTGAACACCGTGTCACACACGCAGCCATCAGATTTTGTTTTGGCCAAAAGATTTTTTTAAGCCTGTCACCACGACAAGGCAGACTCTTTTGGCCGGGCCCTACTTTACTCTAACTTTTTTTTTTTTCTTTTTAAATCTAACTTCTTTGGTATATATTTATTTTTGCTATATCTATTTTTTTTCTTTAAGGGAATGTGTCACATATAGTTTTTAAACTAATTGAAACCAAATTGTGATAATGCAGACTTGTGGATTTAGACCTAACAACCCCTTTAAAGGGAATCTGTCACCAGGTTTTTAACACCTAATCTGAGCGCAGCATAATGTACGGGAAGAGATCATGATTCCAGCGATTGTGACTTATTGGGCTGCTTAGTGTAGTTTTGATAACATCACTGGTTAATCAGCAAGAGATTATCATTACAGGACTACTTGTCATGCTGCAGGTAGTGCAGCATATTCATGAGCTCTGTATAACTGCTAAATCCTCAGCAGAGAAAACATGGGTTTTATCACAATGAAAGCAAACAGCCCAGTAAGTGACATCGCTGGAATCAGGGTCTCTGTTTCTACTTTATGCTGCTCTCAGATGGGGGAGCAAAAACCTGCTGATAGATTCCCTTTAAGGCTCGTTCAGCAGATAGATAGATAGAATCATAGATAGATGGCTAGATAGATAGATGGCTAGATGGATATGTGGCGCCCCTGTGGCTTTAGTCACCACATGGTACTGCACCTCACTTAAGGTGCAGTACTCATCCTGGATCCAGAGGAGGTCGGTACCAGTTCCACAACACAAACTCATACACACAACCAGGTTGCCCTCACCATTGGGGACCAGGCTAGGGTCGGGTTTTAAGCTAGTCACCAAACATGGGGGGCGGCCTCCCACTAGTGACAGGGAACCGGGGGAGGAGCAGCCACCAGGGGGAGTTAGGAGCTTACACAACAGTTTGAGTGTTCTCCAGCAGGAGAGAACAGGAGCGGGACCGATGCGGTTCAGGGTGCAGAGCCTTAGGGTGGAACAGACTTCACGTTGTATCACCAGAATCTACAGGACAGGGGGATTGCAAGTCCCTCTGACCACCACGAGATCCCGGAGCACAGTGCCACATAGGGTCCGGAGTCGTGATTACAGTCAAGCCCCACAGCGGCCCCGCGTCACCTACACACGGGACAGGAGCTAACACTACATGAACCGGGGTCCCCAAGCAGCTTCAGGCTACGGGGATCCATCTGTAAAGGCGCAAGAAGGAAGGGCCCATCGACCACCGTACCGGATCTAACCTCCAACGGATCCGGGATCAGATGGGGCCCATCACGGCTGGAACCACAGCAGCTGATTCAGCCTTTTGATTGCCGTCGCCTCGCGCTTTGGCACCAACGGCCACTACTCTCCTCATCATCCTCCCCGTGGCCCCGCTCCACCTGTGGGGAGCAGAACCATCCTTGCTGCAACACCATCCGCCCCGGAGGACAGTGACAGCAGCAGCGACTAATCCCTGGCCACGTACCACTGGTGGCGTCACAAGACTATCATCCTCATCATTCCCCACCATCATCCAAATCCCCTTTTATTGTACACCTGGAGGCCACGAAGCCGGGCAGGGCCACCTGTGACATCCCCCTGACCCGACATCACTGGCCTGGCGACGAGTAATATTTAACCCCTGCGCCGTGGGTGCTACAGATAGATGAGGGACGGAGGGACAGAGGGACGGATGGATGGACAGAGAGACAGAGGGACAGAGGGACAGAGGGAAGGATGAACAGAGGGTCGGAGGGAAGGATGGACAGAGGGACAGAGGGATGGACGAACAGAGGGACCGACAGACGGAGGGCCGGACGGGTGGAGGGCCGGACGGGCAGAGGGCCAGAGGGACGGATAGACGGTGGTGGGGGGGTCTCACGGCATCTGGTGGGGGGGTCTCACGGCATCTGGTGGGGGGGTCTCACGGCATCTGGTGAGGGGGGTCTCACGGCATCTGGTGGGGGGGGGTCTCACGGCATCTGGTGGGGGGGTCTCATGGCATCTGGTGGGGGGGTCTCACGGCATCTGGTGGGGGGGTCTCACAGCATCAGGGGGGGTCTCACAGCATCGGGGGGGGTCTCACAGCATCGGGGGGGGGTCTCACAGCATCGGGGGGTCTCACAGCATCGGGGGGGGTCTCACAGCATCGGGGCGGGGGGGTCTCACAGCATCGGGGGGGTCTCACAGCATCGGGGGGGGTCTCACAGCATCGGGGGGGTCTCACAGCATCGGGGGGGTCTCACAGCATTGGGGGGGGGGTCTCACAGCATCGGGGGGGTCTCACAGCATCGTGGGGGGTCTCACAGCATCGGGGGGGGTCTCACAGCATTGGGGGGGGTCTCACAGCATCGGGGCGGGGGGGGTCTCTCATCAACTGCCTTTGATTGGTCAGCGCGCTGCCTTTGAGAAGCGGCTGACAGCGGAGGTTCCTCCATTGTCACGATGGTTACCCGAGACACATCCTGTACCTGCGATCTACAAGAACCAGAAGGCTGCCGAGGGAACGGAAGGTAAGATGAGCATAATACTGTATGTGTGTGCGTGCGTGTTTGTTTGTGTGTGTTCTGTGCGTGCTTGTGTGTGTTTGTGTGGACTGCAAGAGCGGATCAGAGCGCAGTGAAAGTACGGAACTGGAAGTGTGAGCTTTCTCGTAAACCGAGTTACAAATTTACAGCAAGCTTTGCTCGTATAGCGAAATACTCGCAAACCCGGTTACTCGTAAACCGAGGTTCCACTGTATATATATATATATATATATATATATATATATATATATATATATATATATATATATACAGTGCCTACAAGTAGTCTTCAACCCCCTGCAGATTTAGCAGGTTTGATAAGATGCAAATAAGTTAGAGCCTGCAAACTTCAAACAAGAGCAGGATTTATTAACAGATGCATAAATCTTACAAACCAACAAGTTATGTTGCTCAGTTAAATTTTAATACATTTTCAACATAAAAGTGTGGGTCAATTATTATTCAACCCCTAGGTTTAATATTTTGTGGAATAACCCTTTGTGAGGCAAATCCTGGGATATGAAGAGGAATTATGACTTCCAGTCATAATCGCTCTCATCACTCCATGGCCGTGCCCCCTCCCTTCTTGTTCTCAATGTCCAACATCTTGGAAGGTGTCACATCCTAGCAACACATCCCATGGCCATCTCCTGTGATATGGAGATTAGATGATGTGGGAACAATGGACACAGGATGACTCCCTGCCGTGACCCTGTGGTAGGGGCTGCTATCTAATTAGCAAGCTTGGAAGTATCCAGACAGAACGACTCCAGTAAAATATGGTTCATATCTCGCAAGCCATATTTCCGATAAATATGGCAACCATAAAAATGGTGTCTCTGCATGCGGACGATGCTGGCACACCTTTTTTATGGGAGTAGGACATTGGGAAGTACCCCAGGCGTGATATCAGCCAATGGGGAACTAGTAGACAAGTCATGAGTCCTCTCGTTCTGTAGCTAAATTCATAACTGTCACAATGAGAGCGTTGGCGTCCGCCTACGACGCTCCCAGGCAAAGTTATGGCCCATATTCCATGTTGTGGATATTGTCCATAACTCCAGCCAGGGGTGGAGCAGTGCTCCCTCTGAGGTCACTAAGGTAGGAGGGGACCTGGATTTGCCCAGGTTGATAACCCTACTTCGGCCATTTTCCAGTGTTCTTTCGCTGGGGGTCACGTGTAGGAAACATCTGTGGGAAAGATCCTGGAAACCTGGTCTACAGCGCCCCCCTGTGGCCAGACGCACAAGGTAACTGCTGGAACTGTGTATGCCTGTTTGTAAACCATGCTTTATCTGTAACTGTACTCTGACATATGTATATTCTGTAGATCTCCTATTGTATATATTGTATTTTCTAGTGTGGCTTTAGGCTGATTAAATTATATAATTAATCTTGGGCTGTTCTGTTATCTCGATCTTGAATCCCACGTCTGTGTGTTCGGCTAATAGTTACCGTGAAGCGGTTGGTGGCAGCGAGTTGTGCCAAGGATTATTGTGGGGAGGCCAGTGAGATTCGGGGAGGTTTTATATATTCCGCCCGCGGAGGTCGGGGGAATATATACCCTACTCTCACCGGGGACCCTTCAATAATCGGCATAAGTAGTATAGCGGCCTCCTTGCTTATTGTCGGGCAATTCCATAATTGGCCTGACTATAAGAGGGGCGCTAGAGAGCGCGTCACGTGCTCTGTCTGTCGGTCGGGAGGTATAAAGGAGGGGTGACCCCCACTTGTTACCCCCCGATTGTGACGTACTGGTAGCCAGCGCGGGGGATTTCTGAGTGACCCCCCCGGTGGTTCGTGACACCCTTGTTTGCAATTACAGCTAATAATCGTCTTTTATAAGACCTGATCAGGCCGGCACAGGTCTCTGGAGTTATCTTGGCCCACTCCTCCATGCAGATCTTCTCCAAGTTATCTAGGTTCTTTGGGTGTCTCATGTGGACTTTAATCTTGAGCTCCTTCCACAAGTTTTCAATTGGGTTAAGGTCAGGAGACTGACTAGGCCACTGCAACACCTTGATTTTTTCCCTCTTGAACCAGGCCTTGGTTTTCTTGGCTGTGTGCTTTGGATCGTTGTCTTGTTGGAAGATGAAATGACGACCCATCTTAAGATCCTTGATGGAGGAGCGGAGGTTCTTGGCCAAAATCTCCAGGTAGGCCGTGCTATCCATCTTCCCATGGATGCGGACCAGATGGCCAGGCCCCTTGGTTGAGAAACAGCCCCACAGCATGATGCTGCCACCACCATGCTTGACTGTAGGGATGGTATTCTTGGGGTCGTATGCAGTGCCATCCAGTCTCCAAACGTCACGTGTGTGGTTGGCATCAAAGATCTCGATCTTGGGTTGAATAATAAATGACCCTCTGAATAAACTTTTCACAATTTAAAAAAAAAAAATAAAAAAAGAAATAACATTCTTTTTTGCTGCAGTGCATTTCACACTTCCAGGCTGATCTACAGTCCAAATGTCACAATGCCAAGTTAATTCCGAATGTGTAAACCTGCTAAATCTGCAGGGGGTTGAATACTACTTGTAGGCACTGTATATATATATATATATATATATATATATATATATATATATATATACTAGAAATAGGCCCAATGCTATTGCATCGGGAGTGCAGTGAAATGAACATCTGTCTATGCTTAGTGGTGCTGACAGAAGCAGTGGTGAATGGGGCTGGTGTCATACAGATCTGGTGAGGGGGGCTGGGGCATACAGATCTGGTGAGGGGGTTGGGGCATACAGATCTGGTGAGAGGGGCTGGGGCATACAGATCTGGTGAGGGGGTTGGGGCATACAGATCTGGTGAGAGGGGCTGGGGCATACAGATCTGGTGAGGGGGTTGGGGCATACAGATCTGGTGAGGGGGGCTGGGGCATACAGATCTGGTGAGGTGGGCTGGGGCATACAGATCTGGTGAGGTGGGCTGGGGCATACAGATCTGGTGAGGTGGGCTGGGGCATACAGATCTGGTGAGGGGAGCTGGGGCATACAGATCTGGTGAGGTGGGCTGGGGCATACAGATCTGGTGAGGGGAGCTGGGGCATACAGATCTGGTGAGGGGAGCTGGGGCATACAGATCTGGTGAGGGGAGCTGGGGCATACAGATCTGGTGAGAGGGGCTGGGGCATACAGATCTGGTGAGGTGGGCTGGGGCATACAGATCTGGTGAGGTGGGCTGGGGCATACAGATCTGGTGAGGGGGGCTGGGGCATACAGATCTGGTGAGGTGGGCTGGGGCATACAGATCTGGTGAGAGGGGCTGGGGCATACAGATCTGGTGAGGGGGTTGGGGCATACAGATCTGGTGAGAGGGGCTGGGGCATACAGATCTGGTGAGGGGAGCTGGGGCATACAGATCTGGTGAGGTGGGCTGGGGCATACAGATCTGGTGAGGTGGGCTGGGGCATACAGATCTGGTGAGGTGGGCTGGGGCATACAGATCTGGTGAGAGGGGCTGGGGCATACAGATCTGGTGAGGTGGGCTGGGGCATACAGATCTGGTGAGGGGAGCTGGGGCATACAGATCTGGTGAGGTGGGCTGGGGCATACAGATCTGGTGAGGGGAGCTGGGGCATACAGATCTGGTGAGGGGAGCTGGGGCATACAGATCTGGTGAGGGGAGCTGGGGCATACAGATCTGGTGAGAGGGGCTGGGGCATACAGATCTGGTGAGGTGGGCTGGGGCATACAGATCTGGTGAGGTGGGCTGGGGCATACAGATCTGGTGAGAGGGGCTGGGGCATACAGATCTGGTGAGGGGGGCTGGGGCATACAGATCTGGTGAGGTGGGCTGGGGCATACAGATCTGGTGAGGGGGTTGAGGCATACAGATCTGGTGAGGTGGGCTGGGGCATACAGATCTGGTGAGGGGGTTGGGGCATACAGATCTGGTGAGGTGGGCTGGGGCATACAGATCTGGTGAGGGGGTTGGGGCATACAGATCTGGTGAGAGGGGCTGGGGCATACAGATCTGGTGAGGGGAGCTGGGGCATACAGATCTGGTGAGGTGGGCTGGGGCATACAGATCTGGTGAGGGGGTTGGGGCATACAGATCTGTTGAGAGGGGCTGGGGCATACAGATCTGATGAAGGGGGCTGGGGGCATATAGATCTGGTTGGGGGGAGCTGGGGGCATGCAGATCTGGTGGGGGGGCTGGGGGCATACAGATCTGGTGGGGAGGCTGGGGGCATACAGATTTGGTGGGGGGGCTGGGGGCATACAGTTCTGGCGAGGGGGGCTGGGGCATACAGTTCTGGTGGGGGGGCTGGGGGCATACAGATCTGGTGGGGGCGCTGGGGGCATACAGATCTGGTGGGGGGCTGGGGGCATACAGATCTGGTGGGGGGCTGGGGGCATACAGATCTGGTGGGGGGGCGCTTGGGGCATACAGTTCTGGTGAGGGGGGGGCTAGGGGCATACAGATTTGATGAGGGGGGCTGGGGGCATACAGATCTGGTGGGGGGGCTGATGTCCCCTGCAGTAATGGACGCATTGTTTAGTAATGTGCTCCTGCTGGTTACCTTCTGTCCCCTGTTATGCAGTGTCTCACCTGTCCTCTGTGCCCACAGTGCCTCCAGCTGCACAGACCCCTCCGTGATAGCGTCCGGTGTACGGAGCGGCCGCTGCAGGATGTTGTCATGGCTTTACTGCAGTTGAATGCTTTATGGCGCCACAAAGCATTCAACTGCAGTAAAGTACTGACAGCAGAATCGGCGGCAGCACCGGACAGGTGAGTATACAACATAGTGTGTGTGTCTGTGTTCAGTGTATACATGCATGTGCGCTATGTGTGTGTACGTGCTCGGTGTATCCATATGTGTCTGCTGTGCGTGTATATGTGCTCACGTGTGTGTGAGTGCGTGCAGTGAGGACCTGGAAGCTGAAGCATCGCTCGAAATGCGGCTGCGCAACTGACAGTGGCGCTGTACATGCCGGAATAGATGGACATCCACAACTGTTGATTATGTATAGAGGTGTGCCGCCCCCAGGGAAGCAGCCGAGCTGGTCGGATCCGGGTTCGCTGTGGCTCGAGGGTCTCCGGACCCGGGTCGTGCGGCAACTCAAATGAAAGGGGGGTATGTACAGGGGAATTTAGATATAGTTTGTGACGCCACCCGTGGTGTCCGGCAATTGGGAGTACCGCCACTGCCGTTGGGAGTACCCGGGGTGATTATGTGGGGCAGCAAGGTGTCGTAGCCCTCCATGGGTAGGGAAATGCCCCGGGACTCGGTGAAGGGGGTGCCGTGGGATGCAGGGGTCACTCTCGTACTCACTCAGCCAATAAGCAGACGCTGACAACCAGGTGAACCAATTCTCTGGATACCGCTGCCGCTAAGGGGAGCTCGTCCGGGTCCCGTCCCCTATGGTGTTGCCTGGTGATCTGTGACCTGCCTCCTGGCACTAAGTTTAACTTCAACGTGGTGGCCTAGTAGTCTGAAACTTGCTGGGCCCCGCTCCCCACTATGGTTAAGTGTGGGAGCCTGCTCTCAGGGCTCATGCTTTGGATTTTCCTGGACCGCTTGTTTGGAAGGCCCTATCCCCCTCGTTGCGCTAGTGCCTCTGATTCTGGAGCTGATGGGAACAGTCCATAAAGGCTCCGTTCTCCTCAGGTTAATTGCCGGGTTGCCTGAAGCTTCTCCCCGACCTAGGGTCCTTGTACCCTGCCGTGCCTTCGGTCCCGGAGCGGTGATAGTGCTTGGCTGCTGGCTGTCCTCCTCGACAGGTCCAGGCACCTTGCCACAATCCCCTGCGACCGGGGGTCCGACTCCTCTAGGTCCAGACCACCGTCTGCAACCTAGACAGCTTCTCTTGGGAGACACCACTCCCAACCTCTTCTGAGCTCCTCACAGCTCGAGCGTCACTTATCTCCTCTCCTCTTACTGACTACACACCTCACCTCCCCTCCCTGACCCCCCCTAGGTGGGCGACTCTATTCCACTCAAGCCATCCACTGGTGGGTGTGGTGCAGGGTGTATCTAGGATTTGATTTGCTGTTGGAGGCAACACTATTAAGATAGGGACCCAGAACCAAGAGGGAGGTGGATACTGCACGGAAGGATAGGTTGTGCAGTACCCTGTGGCGACCTGATAGTCCAGGGGTGTCACATATATACATATATATATATACAGCTCTGGCAAAACCAAAACTTAGGAGACCACTGCAAAAATGTCAGTTTTTCTGATTCTTCTCTTTATAGGTATATTTTTGAGTAAAATGTAAATTATTCTTTTATTCTATAAACTACTGACGTCTCCAAATTTCTAAGCAATACATTTTGTATTTATTTTCTGAAAATGAGAAATGATCAAAATAACAATGCATTGCTTTCAGACCTCAAATAATGCAAAGAAAACAAGTTCATAATCATTTAGAAACAACAATACTAATAATGTCTTACCTCAGGAAGATGCAGAAATCAATATTTTGTGGAATAACCATGATTTCTAATCCCAGCTTTCATGCGTCTTGGCTGCTTTCCACCAGTCTGTCACACTGCTTTTGGGTGACCTTATTCCACTCCTGGTGCAAAAATGTAAGCAGTTCTTCTTTGTTTGATGGTTTGTGACTATCCATCTTCCTCTTGATTACATTCCAGAGGTTTTCAATGGGGTTCAGGTCTGGAGATTGGGCTGGCCATGACCGGGTTTTGATGTGGTGGTCCTTCATCCACACATTGATTGACCTAGCTGTGGTACATGGTGCATTGTCCTGCTGGAAAAACCAATCCTCAGAGTTGGGGAACATTGCCTGAGCAGAAGGAAGCAACTGTTCTTCCAGGATAACCTTGTATGCGGCTTGATTCATACGTCCTTCGCAAAGATGTTTGTTGAATTTTCTGTGCCTAATTTTCAGCTTTGACCACCTGGCCTACTAATGGTTAGATGGAGACCTGGAGAGGCGTACAATCAGTGTCTTGCACCCACTGAGAAAAAAGGTGGAGGATCGGTGATGATCTGGGGATGCTTCAGCAAGGCTGGAATTGGGCAGATTAATCTTTGTGAAGGACGTATGAATCAAACTGTAATAGAATTGGCATAAATAACAGGGGGAGGATGGACAGGTGGGGGGGCGAGAATCACTATGAATACCCTCCCCAGCTATCAGCTGATCGGCAGCTGCTGACACTCAAAAAGCTGCTCATTTTACAAACTTTACTTGCTTTTGCTTCAAAACCTATACATCTGAGCTGATAAATAAACGTATGTATGAAATCAGCCTGATAGTGCCAGTATAGCACTGGCTTTAGGTTATATAGGAACATCCTGGTGATTAGTGCGCATTAAAGGGAATCTGTCACCAGGTTTTTGCCACCTAATCTGAGAGCAGCATAATGTAGGGGCAGAGACCCTGATTCCAGTGATGTGTCACTTACTGGGCTGCTTAGTCTAGTTTTGATAAAATCGCTGGTTAATCAGCAGGAGATTATCATTACAGGACTACTTGGCGTGCTGCCAGGTAGTCCAGCATATTCATGAACTTTGTAAAAGGGTACGGTTCCACTTGCGTTTTGCACAGACATCGGATTGCTCTCACCCTTTTGCAAAACTTTGGAGCAGTGTCCATCTGCGATTGATTTCTCATGCTATAGCGGCATGCGAAATGAATCGCAGCATGCTATGTTTGGCAGCGAGTCTCGGCTCACGCACCCCCATACAAGTCTATGGGAGCGTGTGAAACATCGCACTGCACTCGCATGTAATCTGAGTGCAGTGCGATATACAAAGAGGTAGGCCGATAGGAGATGGGGAGAAAGTGCTCCCTTCCCCTTCTCCACAGCTGTGATCTGATCGCAAGATCACATCAAAGTCGCATGACCCTCGGCTGACGCTCGCCGCAGAGGGTCTTTAGCATATCATTTCCAATGTTCTCGCATCGGAAACTATGCGACAATGCGCTAGTGGAACCATACCCTAACTGCTTGATCTGCAGCAGAGAAAACACTGATTTTATGAAAATGACAGCAAACAGCTCAATAAGTGGCACATCGCTGGAATCAGGGTCTCTATCTCTACATTATGCTGCACTCAGATGAGGGAGCAAAATCCTGGTGACAGATTCCCTTTAAAGTGTGAGAATGAGCTGATCACAGGGATCCAGAGAGACTATGGAGGAAAATGAGGGGTCTGGGTCTCCATAGGTGTCTGATCATATTTATTTACTTAATAGTAAAAATATAAAAACAAAATTGTTCTGGTCGTGAAAAACTAAAAACTGTAAAGGTCCAGAAATAGCGCTACACCTGTCCACAGGTCGTGTCTGGTATTGCAGTTTAATTACAGTGAATGCAGCCACAACTTTTAAACAGATGTGGCGCTGTTCGAGCAAACAAGCGGCCATGTTTTTTTAACCCTGAATAACCCAGTCACGGCAGCACATCATCAGCATTCAGGTTGTTGACAGCATGGCGGGTGCGGCTGGGTTTGAAGGTTCAATGACATCCCCTCACTTTGAAGGTCACCGTTTTTTGGTGTCGAGGAGTCTTCTCTTTGAAGGCAGCAATCTGAGTTTTTGCGCAGCTGCCTGCTGGGTCCTCACTCATCTTAAAGTCCCTGATGAATAATTCATGCGCGGCGCTGCGGCTGCCTCTCTCGTTCTCCAGCGTCTCCTTTGGAGAGCCGCTTTCTATGTGACACACAAAGCCGGCGTGTTTTCTGAAGATGACTTGCTCCGCTCCTCTTATTTCCTTCACATCATTGTGTTTTTTCCTTATTTGTTTCTTGCTTTTTTCTGATATCTTCATTTATTGCTTTTCCTCCTCTTCACCCCCCCACTTTTCCCCGGTCGTGCCGGGTTTGGCATACCGCTGAGTACCTTAAAGAAATTCGCTTTAAAATATTTAAGAGTCAACAAGCCGCGATGTTTCGGAGCAGTTTCATTTCCATTTCTAGGACTCGTCGCTTCTTTTTACGCTTTTTGATTGCGTGTAATTTCTGTTGTATTTAATATCAGAGCTAAGTAGCATTATTGTGAGTAATAAAAGCGCCGCGGGGGCTGCGAGCACGGTTTAATGCTGATTAATGAATTTTAATATTACCTGATGGCTGACGGGGAGAATGGGGGGGTAAATGTATAAATAGATGTTATCACATATTCATTGCAGGATTTGCGCTGCTTTCTGCACTGCGGCCAGCAGGGGGCGCTGTGCAGCCTGGAATGAATGGAGAGGTCTATGTATTGTAATCAGCACTTACAGCATAGTGGAGCATGAAGCTCCGGAGAGTGCAGAATTAACCAAATGTGACCCGCAGCATTTCCCAGAGGAGTTACTGCAGCTTACTGGCTTTGCACTGGATTTAGTGGCTACTTGCTTTATCAATCATTAACGATTTCTGAGAATTTTTAATATAAGCCGAGTTCTTGACATTTGTAATACACTTCATGATCATTTTTCAATATCTCTGATTGCTGTCAGCGAATGAGAATGAGTGAATGAGTTATTCTTCTCTCCAAATTAGCGCTGGACAATATCCGGCCACAGCTGCGGTCTCGTCACAAAGTATCCAGTCTATTTAATTCTTTGTTGAATAAACAGCCCGGAATGATACATTGTATCAGGGCAGGTAAAATGGAACACTATGAGGATCCGAGGTTTGTGCTGCTGTTGGGTTTAGCTCGAATTACAGCAAGCAGAGATTGTGAAACTGATGGGAAATTGAGACTCAAGATGGCAAGAAAGTTTTATTTGAGGCAATCATAACAAATTCTTTACACAAAAGCTCTCACGGGTCAATGGAAAGGGGTCCGGACCCTGTGGCACGAGATATGGGAGGGTCGAATAGGCCACAGTTTAGAATGGTTGCTAGATCTGTGCAAACCTCAGATGCCAAAGCCACGGATACTGCTCATCTGCTAGACCGGCGCCCATATACTGTATATATATATATATGTATATATATATATATATATATATATATCAGTGTAGAAAAGTCACCAACACTGCTGATGCCATAACTGTAAAGTCCAGAGATCTCGGTATCAAACACTGCACCCACTGGGAGCTTCATGGCCGAGCAGCTGCAGCAGCCGTACATTACCAAGCACAATCCGAGCCATAAATCACCCTACACAATGCCGAGCCGTACATCACCAAGCACAATGCCGAGCCGTATATCACCAAGCACAATGCCGAGCCCTACATCACCAAGCACAATGCCGAGCTGTGCATCACCCAGCACAATGCTGAGCTGTACATCACCAAGCACAATGCCGAGCTGTGCATCACCAAGCACAATGCTGAGCTGTACATCACCAAGCACAATGCTGAGCTGTACATCACCAAGCACAATGCTGAGCCGTACATCACCAAGCACAATGCTGAGCTGTACATCACCAAGCACAATGCTGAGCCGTACATCACCAAGCAGAATGCCGAGCCGTACATCACCAAGCAGAATGCCGAGCCGTACATCACCAAGCACAATGCCTAGCCGTACATCACCAAGCGCAATGCTGAGCTGTACATCACCAAGCACAATGCCGAGCCGTACATCACCAAGCGCAATGCCGAGCCATACATCACCCAGCACAATGCTGAGCCGTACGTCACCAAGCACAATGCCGAGCTATATATCACCAAGCACAATGCCGAGCCATACATCACCAAGCACAATGCCGAGCTATATATCACCAAGCACAATGCCGAGCTATATATCACCAAGCACAATGCTGAGCCGTACATCACCCAGCACAATGCCAAGCCGTACATCACCAAGCGCAATGCTGAGCCGTACATCCCCAAGCGCATTGCCAAGCCATGCATCACCAAGCACAATGCCGAGCTATATATCACCAAGCACAATGCCGAGCAGTATATCACCAAGCACAATGCCGAGCCGTACATCACCCAGCACAATGCCAAGCCGTACATCACCAAGCGCAATGCTGAGCCGTACATCCCCAAGCGCATTGCCAAGCCATGCATCACCGAGCACAATATCGAGCTGTGCATCACTAAGCACAATGCCGAGCCGTACATCACCAAGCACGATGCCGTGCCGTACATCACCAAGCACAATGCCGAGCCATACATCACCCAGCACAATGCCGTGCCGTACATCACCAAGCACAATGCCGAGCCGTACATCACCCAGCACAATGCCGTGCCGTACATCACCAAGCACAATGCCGAGCCATACATCACCAAGCACAATATCGAGCTGTGCATCACTAAGTACAATGCCGAGCCGTACATCACCAAGCACAATGCCGAGCCATACATCACCAAGCACAATGCCGAGCCATACATCACAAAGCACAATGCCGAGCCATACATCACTAAGCACAATGCCGTCCCGTACATCACCAAGCACAATGCGACCTTCGGATGAATGGGTGTAAAACCACCACGTGACTCTGGAGGAAACTTATTCTCTGCAATGACGGATCACACTGCGCTATCTGCATTTCATGGAGGAGTCTGGGTTTGGTGAATGGGGGAATGTTGCCCCCTGACTGCATTGTGCCCGCTGTACAGTTTGGTGGAGGAGGATAATGCTCTGGGCTTTTATTAGGGGTCAGTCTAAGCCTCTTAGTTCCAGGGAAGGGAAATCTTAATCTTCAGCATAAAACATTGCAGGAAATTGTAGCTGCAGATTTGTGGGAACAGTTTGGGGAAGACTCTTCTGTTTCCCATGACTGCGCCCAGTGCATGAGCTCCATACAGACATGGAGGGGGGAGAACATGACCGCACAGTGCCCGGACCTCAGCCCCATCCAACACCACAGAGATTGTGAGGCCGGCCTCCTCCCAATATCAGGGTCTGACCTCACAAAGGTGAGCCCGGCCTCCCCCCAATCTCAGAGTCTGACCTTAAAAAGGTGAGCCCGGCCTCCCCCCAACCTCAGAGTCTGACTTCACAAAGGTGAGGCCGGCCTCCCCCCAACATCAGGGTCTGACCTCACTAATTATCTTCTGGATGAAGGGGCAAAAACCCCACAGACCCCTCCAAAATCTTGTAGAAATTCTTTCCATAAAATCAGAAGCCGTTATATCAGCGGAGGGGCTGCTCCATATTAATGTCTATGGATGTAGATGGAGGATGGAGAAGCCCCTGTAGGTGGATTTGAGGGTGCACATACTTTTCTCTCCATCATCACATGACTCCTCACCACCTATCACAGCACGCCTTCTATGTACCGGTTAATATTACATGGTCTTTATATTGCAGATCAGCAATTCCCGAATTATTATAAGAACATTGGACGCGGCTGCCCAGAAAATAACGAGTGCGACATTTTCGTGAGAGTAAAACATATTTGTTCACTGCAGGGAAGCGGAGATATAAAACACAACAGACACCTTGGCTGTCATCACCCCCGCAGCTCCCGGCTGCTGCCGACGCCGCGCTAATCATCTCCTTCTACCTTCACCTTTCCGCGTTTCCTTTTTGGAATTTCAATGAATTCAGCAGTTTGCGGCTCATGTAAAACACGCGACAAATTGTCATTCCGCCAATGGGGGGGGGGGGGTGTAGGGGGGCACCTACTTATTTCACAAATGATATCTTGACAGGAAGCTTAATAAACAGATACAATGTTTAACACAACAGACGATGCAACAATGTATCTTTCTTCTTCCTTCAAATTAAAAAGGAGGATGAGAAGTGGAGATTGCAGCTCCGCTCCCCCCGCCCGACTCACTGCAAAGATGTCACATAAAACACGAAAGAGCGGAAGACATGGTGGCGCATATGAATACAGAAGAGTCTGCGGCCGTGCCTCCTGCTTCCTGGGACAGGCGAGCCCTCTGGCCACCAAATAAATGACACCGAAGCAGCTGCTAACAGTCCCCAGGTCTCCAAAATATCCCCAGAAACTGGTCACAAAACCCAGCCCCCTTCTCCATCAGGACTGAAGTATATTGAGAAGGGGGCTGGCCTAGTTATTATAATGAGCAGTCAGCCAGCCTCCTTCTCCATCAGGACTGATATATATTGAGAAGGGGGCTGGTATAGCCATTATAATGAGCAGTCAGCCAGCCCCCTTCTCCATCAGGACTGATGAATATTGAGAAGGGGGCTGGCGTAGCTATTATAATGAGCAGTCATCCAGCCCCCTTCTCCATGAGTACTGAAGTGTATTGAAAAGGGGGCTAGCTTAACTATTATAATGAGCAGTCAGCCAGCCTCCTTATCCATCAGGACTGACGTATATGGAGAAGGGGGCTGGCATAGCTATTCTAATGAGCAGTCAGCCAGCCCCCTTCTCCATCAGGACTGACGTATATGGAGAAGGGGGCTGGCATAGTTATTATAATGAGCAGTCATCCAGCCCCCTTCTCCATCAGGACTGACGTATATGGAGAAGGGGGCTGCCATAGCTATTCTAATGAGCAGTCAGCCAGCCTCCTTCTCCATCAGGACTGACGTATATGGAGAAGGGGGCTGGCATAGCTATTATAATGAACAGTCATCCAGCCCCCTTCTCCATCAGGACTGATATGTATTGAAAAGGGGGCTGGCTTAACTATTATAATCAGCAGTCAGCCAGCCTCCTTATCCATCAGGACTGACGTATATGGAGAAGGGGGCTAGCATAGCTATTCTAATGAGCAGTCAGCCAGCCCCCTTCTCCATCAGGACTGACGTATATGGAGAAGGGGGCTGGCATAGCTATTATAATGAGCAGTCAGCCAGCCTCCTTATCCATCTGGACTGATGTGTATTGAGAAGGGGGCTGGCATAGCTATTCTAATGAGCAGTCAGCCAGCCCCCTTCTCCATCAGGACTGACGTATATGGAGAAGGGGGCTGGCATAGTTATTATAATGAGCAGTCATCCAGCCCCCTTCTCCATCAGGACTGACGTATATGGAGAAGGGGGCTGGCATAGCTATTATAATGAACAGTCATCCAGCCCCCTTCTCCATCAGGACTGATATGTATTGAAAAGGGGGCTGGCTTAACTATTATAATCAGCAGTCAGCCAGCCTCCTTATCCATCAGGACTGACGTATATGGAGAAGGGGGCTGGCATAGCTATTCTAATGAGCAGTCAGCCAGCCCCCTTCTCCATCAGGACTGATGTGTATTGAGAAGGGGGCTGGGATAGCTATTATAATGAGCAATCAGTCAGCCCCCTTCTCCATTAGGACTGATGTAAAGTGAGAAGGGGGATGGTCTAGCTATTATAATGAGCAGTCAGTGAGCCCCTTCTCCATCAGGACTGATGTAAATGGAGAAGGGAGCTGGCGGAGCTATTATAATGAGCAGTCAACCAGCCCCCTTTTCCATCAAGACTGATGTATATTGAGAAGGGGGTTAGCGTAGCTATTATAATGAGCAGTCAGCCAGCCCCCTTCTCCATCAGGACTGATGTGTATTAAGAAGGGGGCTGGGATAGCTATTATAAAGGGGGCTGGCTGACTGCTCATTATAAGTATCACTGCAGACAAAGCAAATGAGGAAATAGAGGCTGGTCAGGGACACTAGCGCAGCTTTGCTAAGGATAATATATCTTATGGAACCACAACTAGGGCTTATCTTTGGAGTAGGGTTTATGTTTTAAGCATACTCAAAAAAGCCCCCAAAATCCTACTACATCTTATTTTCGGGGAAGCAGGGTATTACTAATTGGATAGATTTTAATTTTTAACATGTTTAAAGATATTTTCTTCTAGAGGGTCCATTTCAATGTATCAAAATTTAACTTTTCTTGTGGACACAATAAAATTTAAAGGGGTTGTCCACTACTAGGACAGACCCTTCTGAGTTCACTGGTTTCCCCCAGTTAAAAAAAAGACTCTGCACTCACCACTCATGCTGGCGCCATTCCAGCGCTGTCGGTAATTGCAGTTCAGGGCTCTCATGCCCTAGTAGTGGACAGGTGTCGCGGTAACAGACAACCATATGGTTTCTGGCCATAGAAGGTCACAGCGTTCGGCTGCACAAAATTCTTCCCTGACTTTCCATTGTTCCTGCTGTCAGTACTCATTGGTATAGGTAGCTTTCCTGCTGGATTTTCATCTCTTCCTCTTTTGGACCCAGTGGAGCTAAACTTACATCCAGCTGCTGATTATCAGTATTCTCTTGTTGCTTAAATACTCCCATCTTCCCTGGGCTGGTGCTGGTAATATTATTCAGTTCATTCTAGCTCTGGTTGCAAGCTGGTGGCTTGCACTCCACTGTGGTATCGTTGCTTTAACTTTGCTGAACTTCAACCTGAGTTGTCTGTGGATCAGTAGTTCATGCACTTTTCCCCTGTGTGTCCCTCTTGTGTTTTCTTTTAGCATTTAGTGGGATTGACGAAGAGCTCGTCCCACCCGTTACCTATTTAGGGCCCAGCACTAGGAATACCTAGGGTCAGGTATCCGGCTTGGCGCATAGCTGCGGAACCTATCTAGGGTGGGGAGGGACCTCAGGAACCAGAAGTAGGTTTGGTCAGGGGTCACCATCTCCTCCTTCCCTAGACACAAGGGTCCCCTTCCCTTTTGCCGCTCGCTTGGTACTTCCCCGTACCTAGCGTGCTGGACAACCCCTTTAAGCTTAGGCTTACAGTTGCCTGCCCTGTACTTATTCCATAGAAATTCCATTGAATTTGCAATTTTGTATCAACTCATTTTAATGTTTATAAATAAATTCAGATTTTAATTACGATGGATCAAACTTTTTCTGTTTGCCTTTATGGCATCATTTAGGCATACGCATGTTTACCTCCCCCCCCCTCCCCCGTGGGGGAGATAATTACAGAGGCCTTGTGACCATGACCAGAAATTCCTTATGCGCCTTGAAATTTTTGAAGTCTGATGATCATGTAAGATAGAGGTTTTCATCAGAGACACTCAGTTTCTCCATGGCCTTCCCCCATTCTTTGCACTGCAGCACATCCTTATTGCATGAATCTTACAGTCTTGTGCATACTGAGCTTCTTGGTTCAGGTATAGGCTGGGAGGGAATGGCAGCATGATGCGCTGGTCATTTACCTTTTTTCATGATGAAATCCTTCACAAACCATAAGAAAAAGAGTTAGGGCCCCAACTAATGGCCCTAAGTCTGGTGATAGTGTTACTCATGGCTGATGAGAAGAGAGCAGCAGAAAACAGCACAAATAGATCAGCATCACAATGGGACCTGAGAATTAGCAACATTATGGAGCTCATTGCCCAGGCATCTCCCTTAAGGGGAAGGTGCCTTAAATGCCTGAAACCTCTCAGCTGACCTGATAGGTGCTTCCGGGTTAGGGTGCGCTGACCCTTTAAGAAAAGGTGCGTGACCATTTGAAAAGTCGCAAATGATGAATTAGAGTAAACCATCTGAAGATTCAAAACTACAGCCACAATGTTGCGCAAAGAAGGAAAAAAGAAAACATAAAACAAAGGAAAGTTAAAAAACGGAAATAAAAAAGTCAATTTTTACTCCAAATGCAAAGACGATGATGAATCGAAGCCTGTGTGTGTTGTAATTCTTTCATATTCTCAAAATATTTCCTTGTTGTCAGCGAATGGAAACATTTGTGTTTATTGCGAGACACTGACCTCACACTTCTCACATCTGAGGGTTTGTTACAATTGATACATTGTGGAAGGAGCTGGCATGTCTCCGCCGCCACCATGAAGAGCGCACGATGGCTGCGGCTGCTGGCGTGTCTCCTCTTGGCCTCAGACCGCAGATCCTATGACGTTGCCTCCGCTTAGATCTGGCCCGAGCTCCGCAGATTGCATTATTATAATCACATTCCGAGCAAATCAATACAAAGACTCTATTAAATACCAGGTGGAGTCAATAAGGAGCGACACAAGGACGCTCTGCGCTCGTTACAGAGTCCAACTGGTAGGTAAAACTCGGGCAGTAATCTGAGTCCCTGAGCCGATTTGTCCTGGTGGCTCCATTTTAGTAAAATCCCATACACATTACACTAATATTGGATATCAATTAATTCAACTGATGGCCTGATAAGACGTGTCATCACTTAAAGGGTATCCTCAGGTTTGAAGATTATGCCCTACAGATTGGTTAAGTAATAACTTCCCAAATGTTGGGTGTCCGACCACATGGCTGATCATGACGAGTGCTGCTCCATTCATTCTAGTGCCGAAGACCAGCCCAGTGCAGCGCTCGGCCATCTTCAGTGGACCCATTAAGAATGATTGTGCACATGATTGACCGCCACTCCATTCACACAGGGCTCAAGAACTTATCCCCTGTCCAATGGATAGGTGATAAGCTTCCAACATTGATTAGTAGTACTAGTAACACTGGGGGTCCCGGAGGTTAGACCCCAGCTATCATTAAGCAATATGAGGCTTTGTTACAGTTGTATCCAGTCTGTACAGTCATGGCCAAAAGTTTTGAGAATGACACCAAAATTCTATTTTCACATGATCTGTTGCCCTCTGGTTTTTAATTGTGTTTGTCTGATGTTTACATCACATACAGAAATATAATTGCAATCATATTATGAGCACCAAAAGGTTCTATTGACAGTTAGAATGAGTTAATGCAGCAAGTCAATATTTGCAGTGTTGACTCTTCTTCTTCAGGACCTCTGCAATTCTCCCTGGCATGCTCTCAATCATCTTCTGGAGCAAATCCTGACTGATCGCTGTCCATTCTTGCATAAGCAATGCTTGAATTTTGCCAGAATTTGTTGGTTTTTGTTTGTCCACCCGTCTCTTGATGATTGCCCACAAGTTCTCAATGGGATTAAGATCTGGGGAGTTTCCAGGCCATGGACCCAAAATCTCTATGTTTTGTTCCATGAGCCATTTAGTGATGATCACTTTTGCTTTGTGGCAAGGTGCTATATCATGCTGGAAAAGGCATTGTTGGGCGCCAAACTGCTCTTGGACAGTTGGGAGAAGTTGCTCTTGGAGGACATTCTGGTAATTGTACACCAGTTCAAATTGCGTAAAGTAGATATTTAGCCAAAACCAGAGTCTAACTACTTTAAAAAATTATTTAGAACTTTATTGATCAAAAATTACGTACAAAACACATAATAAAATGCAAGATTTGAGAAAGGAAGGAAGAAACTTCCCTGACCTTACTTTCCTCAAAAACGGGGGTCGGCATCCTAGTGTGAAGACGCCCCCGTTCCTCGACAGCTAACCCTAAGTCAGGCCCTCCCTAATGGGTAAGATGTGACCCCTCTCAGGTATAATCAACCCCTAAAGTAGTAACACCACAGTGAGGAAGAGGTGCTCAGTCCACAGTGGCTAATTTGTCTGTATCACCACTTAGGTGAGTGGGGGTATGGGGCCTAGGGAAGTCGTCATAAATTCATAAGTCCATGTGCTCAGTAAAAATGATAGAAGAATGAGTCACATTACTTATAACCACAATACAATTTTGTCCAATAGAGACATAGTTCACATTCCATATGTAAACTTATTCAAGAATGTCCGACGCGTTTCGCCCTTGTCAATATTCAGGGGCTCATCAGGGACTTTTCAACATATTCTTGAAAGAAGTATCCAATTTTGAACAAATCAACAGTGGTGGATTTATTCACTTCAGAGGGGTATAGGAAGATAGTATGCTGCCTACTCAGCTGGTCTATCATGGGGCTTGTCAGGATGACTTTTTCACCTTTCCAAGTAGAGGTTCCTGTCCTACTCACGGGTTAATGATATTCACAATCAGACCTGGACCCTGGAATGTTTGTGCTTAATCCACTCTGGACTATACATTATATCGCTCAGAGTAATGGCTGTGGGGTGTGGCTAAATACACCTAGCCCACACTAGGAACAATTGTACTTATGTGCCTCAGCCGAAGTAAATATCCTCAATTGGTCAACTATTTAGGCGATCACTGGACGCCAGACCTGGATTCTTCCATACGGACCTGTTTAAGACACTGGTTGCTGTGGTTCCCTATGGTTATTCCTTGCCCCATTGTGGGATAGCAACTAGGTTTATTTTGGGTCTTTGTACCTCTCCTCTAACATTGGAGGCTGCATAAGCAATTGTATGGCCGCTGGTAAATAGTTGACCAATTGAGGATATTTACTTCGGCTGAGTAATTTGTTCAAAATTGGATACTTCTTTCAAGAATATGTTGAAAAGTCCCTGATGAGCCCCTGAATATTGACAAGGGCGACATATGGAATGTGAACTATGTCTCTATTGGACAAAATTGTATTGTGGTTATAAGTAATGTGACTCATTCTTCTATCATTTTTACTGAGCACATGGACTTATGAATATATGACGACTTCCCTAGGCCCCATACCCTCACTCACCTAAGTGGTGATACAGACAAATTAGCCACTGTGGACTGAGCACCTCTTCCTCACTGTGGTGTTACTACTTTAGGGGTTGATTCTACCTGAGAGGGGTCACATCTTACCCATTAGGGAGGGCCTGACTTAGGGTTAGCCGTCGAGGAACGGGGGCGTCTTCACACTAGGACGCCGACCCCCGTTTTTGAGAAAGGGTAAGGTCAGGGAAGTTTCTTCCTTCCTTTCTCAAATCTTGCATTTTATTATGTGTTTTGTACGTAATTTTTGATCAATAAAGTTCTAAATAATTTTTTAAAGTAGTTAGACTCAGGACATTCTGGTACCATTCTTTATTCATGGCTGTGTTTTTAGGCAAGACTGTGAGTGGTGCGATTCCCTTGGCTGAGAAGCAACCCCACACATGAATGGTTTCAGGATACTTAACAGTTGGCATGAGACAAGACTGGTGGTAGCGCTCACCTCTTCTTCTCCTAATAAGCTGTTTTCCAGATGTCCCAAACAATCAAAAAGGGGATTCATCTGAGAAAATGACTTTACCCCAGTCCTCAGCAGTCCACTCCCTGTACCTTTTGCAGAATATCAGTCGGTCCCTGATGTTTTTTCTGGAGAGAAGTGGCTTCTTTGCTGCCCTCCTTGAAACCAGGCCGTGCTCAAGCAGTCTCCGCCTCACAGTGCGTGCAGAAGCACTCACACCAGCCTGCTGCCATTGCTGAGCTAGCTCGGCACTGCTGGTAGTCCGGTCCCACAGCTGAAACAGTTTTAAGATACGGTCCTGGCGTTTGCTGGTCCTTCTTGGGCGCCCAGGAGCCTTTTTGGCAACAATGGAAGCTCTCTCCTTGAAGTTCTTGATGATGCGATAGATTGTTGACTGAGGTGCAATCTTTGTAGCTGCGATACTCTTCCCGGTTAGGCCATTTTTGTGCAGAGCAATGATGGCTGCACGTGTTTCTTTAGAGATAACCATGGTTAACTGAAGAGAAACAATGATACCAAGCACCAGCCTCCTTTTAAAGTGTCCAGTGGTGTCATTCTTACTTAATCATGACTGATTGATCGCCAGCCCTGTCCTCATCAACACCCAAACCTGTGTTAATGGAACAATCACTAAAACAATGTTAGCTGCTCCTTTTAAGGCAGGAATGCAATGATGCTGAAATGTGTTTTGGGGGTTAAAGTTCATTTTCTTAGCCAATATTGACTTTGCAAGTAATTGCTGTTAAGCTGATCACTCTTTATGACATTCTGGATTAGATGCAACTTGCCATTAGAAAAACTGAAGAAGTAGACTTTGTAAAAATTAATATTTATGTCATTCCCAAAATTTTTGGCCATGACTGTACAGAGCTCTGGACTCCAAACTGATATATTTCACTTGCAGTGATACATTGTAGCAAACTATTAGGACTCACACTCTCTCTCTCCCTGTGAGTTTTGGCTGTTTGCACATAGTGTGTTTTTGACCAGATTTGGTGCAGTTTTGATGCAGATTTCGTTCAGATCTTATGCAGATTTGTCACAAATCTGCATGCCTATCTTTATGCTAACTATGCTAGCAATGTCATTGAGAAATCTTAAACGTTGTGTGCACGTTGCTTATTTTTTACTTGCAGATTTGTTGCACGTTTAATGCAAATTTTGTGCAGATTGTGATGCAGTTTTGGTGCATATTTGTCACAAATCTGCATGACTATGCTTATGCTAACTATGCCAGTAAAGTCAATGAGCATTCTGAAGTGTAGCGTGCACGTTGCTTATTTTTTCTTTGCATATTTGGTGCACATTTGATGCAGATATGGTGCAGATTTTATGCATATTTGGTGCAGTTTTGATGCAGATTTGGTGCAGGTTTTAAGGTTGTGTCCGCACTTTGCGTCGTCCTACTTGCAGTTAAAAATGCATCCTCTGGCAGTAATTGATTTTGCCAAAGTTGCTTTTGCCCACAAAATAGCACTAAAAACGCATGCGTATTTACCGCGTTTAAGCAGTGTTTTTTGTGCTTTTTACATGCTTTTCAATTGCGTTTTGAAAGATGCATTTTGAACATAAAGACACTGCTAAATAAAGTTTAAACAGTCAAACACAATGAAAAAAGGTGAAAAAAAAGGAACACATACGGTATATAAATATTGAAATGATAAAGTAGTTATATTTCATAGAATTATAGCGTTTTTTACTATTTAGCGGTAAAATAGCATAATATTAATATTTTAAATTATTTTAATTGTCGGACTATGTGTGTGTAAAGGGACATATTATTCCATTATTTTGAAGTCTGAAAAGCATGCGTTTATGTAGTCCAAAACACCTTGTTTCTGCAGCTAAAAAGCAGGTAAAACGCTGGAATTTTGATGTTTGTTGCTTTTTGCTACTTCTCATTGACTTCAATGTTAGCAAAACGCAGCCCAAATGGAAAAACAATTGACATGCTGCTTCTTTGAACGCATGGTGTTTGCCACAAAATATGCAAATTAAACGCAGCGTTTGGAAATGCAAAGTGCGGACAAGAAATCCCCATTTTCCATAGACTTTGCTGGAAAATCAAAAAGCATGCATTTTGGCATGAAAACGCTACAGTTCAAAACGGACCTAAAAAGCCGCTGAAACGCAGGTGGAAACGGAAAGTGCGCACATAGCCTTAGAAGGGACATGTCACTTCTTTCATACGCTCTGCATGCAGCCCCCGCTCTGTCTATGGGAGAGGCTGCATCCAGAGCGCATGAAATCGGCTTTTCATTACGGACTGTTTCTGCAGCGATTTGAAGCGCACGTGTGCTGTTCAAATCGCTGCAGAAATTTCTGCAGGGACAGAACGCAACGTGGGCACATAGCCTTAAGGCCCCGTCACACACAGAGATAAATCTTTGGCAGATCTGTGGTTGCAGTGAAATCATGGACATATTGTTCCATTTGTACAAAGCCACAACCCTGGCACTGATTGTCCACAATTTCACTGCAACCACAGATCTGCCACAGATCTGCCACAGATCTGCCACAGATCTGCCACAGATCTATCTTTGTGTGTGACAGGGCCTTTAGGGGCAGATTTGATGCAGATTTATCACAAATCTGCATGCCTATCTTTATGCTAACTATGCTAGCAATGTAATTAAATATTCTGAAGCGTTGCGTGCATGTTGCTTATTTTTTCTTTGCATATTTGGTGCACATTTGATGCAGATATGGTGCAGACTTTGGTGCAGATTTTATGCACATTTGGTGCAGATTTTGGTGCAGATTTTATGCAGATTTTGTGCAGATTTTGATGCAGATTTCGTGCAGATCTTTATGCAGATTTGTCACAAATCTGCATGCCTATCTTTATGCTAACTATGCTAGCAATGTCATTGAATATTCTGAAGCGTTGCGTGCACGTTGCTTATTTTTTCTTTGCATATTTGGTGCACATTTGATGCAGATATGGTGCAGATTTTGGTACAGATTTTGGTGCAGATTTTATGCACATTTGGTGCAGATTTTGGTGCAGATTTTATGCAGTTTTTGTGCGCAGATTTTGATGCAGATTTCGTGCAGATCGTTATGCAGATTTGTCACAAATCTGCATGCCTATCTTTATGCTAACTATGCTAGTAATGTCATTGAGAAATCTGAAGCGTTGCGCACATGTTGCTTATTTTTTCTTTGCAGATTTGTTGCACGTTTAATGCAAATTTGGTGCAGGTTTTGATGCAGACTGGATGCTTATCTTTATGCCAACTGTACCAGTAAAGTCAATGAAAATTCCGGAGTGCTGTGTGCACGTTGCTTATATTTTCTTTGCAGATTTGGTGCAGAAAATAATTTACAGCATGTCAATTGTTGGTGCGTTTTTTTTCCCTTCATTTTATAGTGCTTTTTTTCTGCCAGATAGCGCAGATTTGATGTAGAACATTTCTGCACCAAATAGTCAACATGTGCACATAGCCTAAAATGATGTTTCATCGAGGAAGATCTGGATAAACCACACATCTGCAGGGATCTCCTCTATTGATTGTCTGGGATAATTTTCTGTATAATTTTATCTTTTTTAATTAATCAAAAAGTTTTATTTCATATCTTCTTGTTCTTTTATTGGAAGTGAAGCGCAACACTGCACAGGTCCAGCAGAGGGCGCCGAGTATGAGAAGATATAATGGCATAATCAGTGGGTGCAATAAAGATGGCGAGGTGACGGCTCCGCTCTCCGCTTTTTTTCTCTTTCTGTTGTTTTTACGTCTTGTTCTAATTCACAAACTTTAATCCCATCTTTTACGAGTCTCTTATTAAACCTGAATTTCCTTCCTTTTTTGCAGACCGTGTATTAATACCGTCCTGGAGCGGCTCCCCGCTGGCTGCGCTCAGTGATGGGGGCGATGTGGCTGCGGTTTCTTGCCGCGTGTTTTCAGTAAATCTCTCTTTACGTTTTTCATTTAGTATCTTTTTATTCTCTGCACATTAATGACTTTTCTCTGCGCCATAAATTCGTTATTTTTAGTTTACGAGGATAATTCCGTATAAAGCGCCAATGCGGCATAACCGGCGAGATTTACAAGACTCCGGGTGACGCCTTCATATCCTTCTCCCATCATTACAATCTGACTCTGGATGTTCTGTAATGACGGTGAACCTACTATTATGAGCGATTGACTAATATTCCACTTATCTCTCATCCGGGCCGGGATTCAGCCGTGAATTCCCTCTAGAATAAGCTGCATTGTCTGCTTCTATGTAGATACACCTTAGAAACCAAGAAGCGTCCTCGTCCTTAAATGATTTTGGTCATTTCAACAAATTTTACATGTATCAATAGTACAAGTGAATATGAAAAACATTGTAACATATCTCATTAGCGATATCTGCTTCTTTCTCCACCTATGAGCCACCTCTCCTCTCTCCTGGACTAATCATTCTGAAAAACTGCTAAAATCCAGCCAAAATAGACTGTCAGCTCACTGAAAGGACAGATATATGGCTGCCTATTAAATTGTACCCTGCTGCTGTCTAGTAAGTGCTTCATTTCACCTGAGTTAGCATTACAGCTACACTGCTTAGTATTTCTGTATAATGTCCCCCATGCTGCTTCTTTTTCGAAAATGTTTTATCTCACACCAGTGCTAGATTCACAGTAACACTGCTCAGTACTGTGGCATAATGGCCTCCATGCTGCTGCTTTTTAGTAAATGTTTTATCTCACCCCTGTGCTGGATTCACAGCTACACTGCTTAGTACTGTGGCATAATGTCCTCCATGCTGCTGCTTTCTAGTAAGTGTTTTATCTCACCCCACTGCTGGATTCACAGCTACACTGCTTAGTACTACTGTATAATGTCTTCCATGCTGCTGTCTAGTAAGTGCTTCATTTCACCAGAGTTAGATTTACAGCTACATTGCTTGGTATTTCTGTATAATGTCCCCCATGCTGCTTCTTTTAAGAAAGTGTTTTATCTCACACCAGTGCTGGATTCACAGTAATGTGAAGCCCCGGGGACGGTGTGTCGGTGCATTACCTTCAGGGACTCCGCTGTCAGTCTGGATCTTGTCACCGGTAGGAAATCTTCTATTTGTCGTGACGCCACTCTCAGAATTGCGGTCAGTGGGGACCGCCACTGCAGATTAAGGGATGCCTGGGGCTGATGGTGGGTGCAGTCGGGTGTAGTAGCCTCCTGAGAGTGAGGCAAGCCCCAGGGCCCTGTGTAGATGTGTAGAACCACAAGGCGCAGAATAACTCAGCACAAGCAGAATGTCTTTCAGGGGTTTTACTCACAGAAGGTGGCAGAGTGAGTAACCCGGGCGTAGCTGGGACGAACCAGGCTGGAACCAGGTGTCCGTCCGGCTGACTGATGAGGGTGACCACCGACTCGCCTTCCTTAGCCCTTGGTGGTTTGGGGTAACCCCGACTTTTAGTCCCTATGGGGGTCACCCAGGGAAGTTGCTGAAGCCTCTCTCCCCTTCGGTTGCCGTTTGCTTGTCGCCTGGGCCAGATCACTCCAGCTGCTTGCCTCCTGTGAACTATGGGCCCTAACTGTGGCTACGTGGCTGCGGACTCTGTAGTGTGTTCTTGGGGTTGTGAAGTGCCCCCTCAAGCAGGTTTGGCAAGGAAAGGTGGATCTATCCCTGCACTGGGACCTACTACCCGTTTGGGCCTGGTAACTCCCTAGCAGTCTCCTTACTTCCCACTCCGTTGCTCTCCCTTTAGCTGAAGATGGATTTCGGGTAGCACTACTAGGTGACCGTTCTCCCCCGTCGGTAGCCACTGCGCGGACGCTGTCAGACTGCAACAGCCCCAGGGGTCTGCTCCTCTCTGAGCTCCCTGGACTCTGCACTAAACCGGCTCACTTGAGGGACCTGCGCTTCTGCCCCTGTCAGAGCTCCACTTCATGCTCCTCACTCCTCCCCACTCTGCTTCAGACTGTTCTCTTCCTTCTTTTCCCTCTTGTGCCTGCCTACGCCACCTAGCAACCAGGCTCTCTTACCACACCCCTTGAGTGGAGATGGAGGCTTTTGGCCCCCTCCACTATTCCAGTGGAGGTGAAGGCTTTGCCCCCTCCTGGGATCCCCAGGGGTCCTCTCAAAGGTACATGTGTGAGACCTGATCACTATGCGCCTGTGTAGTCACACCTCGGTCAGCCTTCTGGATTACCTGTATTGTACTGTCCCCAGCATGGGTGCAGTACTCAGTGGTGCCTGACCAGGTCAGGGGCGCCACATTCCCCCTTAGTTATCACCAGCACGTCCTCGGGCTGCAAGACAACATTTTAAAATGCATAAAACATTAAAACATGTAAAACATTTTTAAAACCACCAGGTACCATACATCACCACCCTCCACCCACAAGTCCGTTAACCCACCCAAAACCCTCTCACATTGGCCGCGCCTTCAGCCACTTCTGGCAGGATGTAGAGGCGGCTTACATGGGCTGGTGGTTTCAGGGTATACCTGGCCTGGTGGAGCCGCGCCTTCAGCCTCTTCTGGCAGGATGTAGAGGCGGCCTCCACAGTTGGTGCTGACCAGATACCCTCTTTGTGGTGGAGAGCCAGGCCCCATAAACAGGCATGCTCTCTGGTTGCAGGTGAGCCAAGGCCCTATATACGGACGTGCTCCCTGGTTGCAGACGAGCCAAGCCCCTAAACAGGCTGACTCTGGTGGTGGTGCCTCTGGTGTAACTATTTACACTGCGAGAGTTTGTGGCTATAGCCAGTTCATAGCCTTAAGGTTCATTTCTCACATTAGTTTATGTGGGCACATCTCTTAAACAGTAACGTTGCAGAACTTCAAACTGGTCAAAACAGTAACTTGGTGTACTTTACTTTATGCAGACTCCTCCTTACCAGGGCTTGGGCCTGTAGGGCTGCGGCACCTGTTGCTTCCTTGACCTCTTTCTTCGTCTGTGGTAGTCTCATCAGTAGGCTCTTTCTCTGGTCTTTCTCTATCTCTGTCTTTCCTTTCTTCTTCCGTGTCTGTTTCTTTTTCTTTAGGACATGGTGTTACATCTAGTGCATACCAGCCTCTTTCTCCTTGATGCATTGTGAATTGCACTGTGTCTCCCATTCTTAGGTTTCTTCCAGGATGTCCTCTGGGCAAATGAGCTCTAACGTCTCTTCTGTTGACAAAAATGCCTTCCTTCATACCAGGTGCTACTATGAAGCCGTATCCTGATTTTAGGCTGAAATCTTCCACTACTCCTCTACAAAGGGGTCCTCTGACCTGGGCTTTGGCTCTTCTCAGGAACCGTTTCTCCTGTAGGTCTCTGGCCGTTATTTCATCCTTCTGCTCTGGGGACTGCGGTGCAGGGAAAGACTGGGTTCTGCTACGGCGCCGTGTCTTGCGGACTGGATTCTGCGGGGTACAGCTTACAAGCTCCCAGGTGAGGCTTTTAGGCAAATCTTCTTCAGCAGACGGTGTCAGGTCTTCTTCATCCCAGCGGGAATATGGCAACATCTCCGGCTCTGGGCATGGATCCACTGCTGGTGGCTCCTGAGTCAGCTCCTCAGCTTCCTGGCCTCCCCTCCCCCTTAGTTCTTCTGAGCACTCCTTTGGTGGCAGTGCTGGGGATGGACTTTCTTCAGCAGGCCCAGGCGGGGGACTCTTTGGCGTGGTTGCTGCAGGGGTTGCCGGAATCCTCTTGGGGGTGTGCGGAGGAAGCAAATACTGGTCCACCAACTCTTGTGGGAATTGAGCCTCCAGGTCAGCCTTCAGCTTCCAGTATTCGGGGTCCTCCCCCAGCGTGGGCTTCCTAGCAGGGACCTCCTTGGACTGGGGAGCGGTGTCTGCTCTGGCCTTGCAGGCCGGGGTAAATGGTGATGCAATCTTATCTTGGCGGGCCGCGCCTGGCATGGCAGCGGCCTGGTCTTGGCGGGCCGCGCCTGGCATGGCGGCGGCCTGGTCTTGGCGGGCCGCGCCCTGCATGGCGGCGGCCTGGATCGGCGTCGCTGTCGCGATGGGATCGGTGCAGGCTGGGCTGGGCGTCGCTGCAGCGATCGGAGCTTGGCGGGCCGCACCTGGCGTGGCTGCGGCCTGGTTCAGCACCTCACTTGCGGCGCGGACGAGCGTTGCTGCTGCGGTGGGGTCTCGGCGGGCCGGGCCTAGCATGGCGGCGGCCTGGGTCAGCGTCACACCCGCGGCATGGATGAGGGTCGCGGTGGCAGCCGGTTCTTTGCGGGCCGAGCAGGGCATCGCTGCGGCGGCCTGGGCTTGGCGGGCCGCACCTGGAGTGGCTGCGGCCTGGCTCAGCGTCGCCGCGCCGGGCGCCTCTTCAGGGACCGCGGGCGTGGCAGCAGGGGTCGGGGCATCCGGGCTAGCAGGGGCAACACTGGACTCACCCATCGGTAGCATCATCGGGGCCTGAGTCGTCACCGCCCGGTCTGGCACTCGGCGCGCGGCTCTCTCTTCATAGGCCTGAACCGCCGCGGTCATTCCCAGGAACTCCGCACGTCCCTCTCTGATCAGCCTTCCGACCCTGGCTTCCAGTTGATCGCAGAACTCGGCAAGCTCCCGACACCACCAGGCAGCGGAGCCTGGCTCTGGGTCTCTGCATTCAGACGCCATTTTCTCTAACAACAAGCTGCTGGCTTCTTTTCCGTTCCGCCGTCTCTGGACGCTTCCGCTCTCTTCACAAGCGAGGTCAGGACTCTGCAGGGGATCTCTGGGTAGCCACACCTCTTCGTGGGCGGTAACTTCTCCCAGCGCGGGCTGCTGTTGTTTTTCAGCGCGCTTTTCATGGTGGCAATATGGCGGCGCTTCCAATTTTTCAAGCGGACCGCCCAGGCACATGGTCACCTGTCTGAACAGGTCTAGTCCTTATCCTGTTCGTGACGCCAGATGTGAAGCCCCGGGGACGGTGTGTCGGTGCATTACCTTCAGGGACTCCGCTGTCAGTCTGGATCTTGTCACCGGTAGGAAATCTTCTATTTGTCGTGACGCCACTCTCAGAATTGCGGTCAGTGGGGACCGCCACTGCAGATTAAGGGATGCCTGGGGCTGATGGTGGGTGCAGTCGGGTGTAGTAGCCTCCTGAGAGTGAGGCAAGCCCCAGGGCCCTGTGTAGATGTGTAGAACCACAAGGTGCAGAATAACTCAGCACAAGCAGAATGTCTTTCAGGGGTTTTACTCACAGAAGGTGGCAGAGTGAGTAACCCGGGCGTAGCTGGGACGAACCAGGCTGGAACCAGGTGTCCGTCCGGCTGACTGATGAGGGTGACCACCGACTCGCCTTCCTTAGCCCTTGGTGGTTTGGGGTAACCCCGACTTTTAGTCCCTATGGGGGTCACCCAGGGAAGTTGCTGAAGCCTCTCTCCCCTTCGGTTGCCGTTTGCTTGTCGCCTGGGCCAGATCACTCCAGCTGCTTGCCTCCTGTGAACTATGGGCCCTAACTGTGGCTACGTGGCTGCGGACTCTGTAGTGTGTTCTTGGGGTTGTGAAGTGCCCCCTCAAGCAGGTTTGGCAAGGAAAGGTGGATCTATCCCTGCACTGGGACCTACTACCCGTTTGGGCCTGGTAACTCCCTAGCAGTCTCCTTACTTCCCACTCCGTTGCTCTCTCTTTAGCTGAAGATGGATTTCGGGTAGCACTACTAGGTGACCGTTCTCCCCCGTCGGTAGCCACTGCGCGGACGCTGTCAGACTGCAACAGCCCCAGGGGTCTGCTCTTCTCTGAGCTCCCTGGACTCTGCACTAAACCGGCTCACTTGAGGGACCTGCGCTTCTGCCCCTGTCAGAGCTCCACTTCATGCTCCTCACTCCTCCCCACTCTGCTTCAGACTGTTCTCTTCCTTCTTTTCCCTCTTGTGCCTGCCTACGCCACCTAGCAACCAGGCTCTCTTACCACACCCCTTGAGTGGAGATGGAGGCTTTTGGCCCCCTCCACTATTCCAGTGGAGGTGAAGGCTTTGCCCCCTCCTGGGATCCCCAGGGGTCCTCTCAAAGGTACATGTGTGAGACCTGATCACTATGCGCCTGTGTAGTCACACCTCGGTCAGCCTTCTGGATTACCTGTATTGTACTGTCCCCAGCATGGGTGCAGTACTCAGTGGTGCCTGACCAGGTCAGGGGCGCCACAGTAACACTGCTCATTACTGCTGTATAATGTCCTCCAAACTGCTGCTTTTTAGTAAGTATTTTATCTCAAACCAGTGCTTATTCCTGCTGTATAATGTCCTCCATGATGCTGTTTTCTAGTAAGTGTTTTATCTCACCCCAGTGCTGGATTTACATCTACACTGCTCAGTACTGCTGTATAATGTCCTCCATGATGCTATTTTTAGTAAGTATTTTATCTCACACCAGTGCTCAGTCCTGCTGTATAATGTCCTCCATGATGCTGTTTTCTAAAAAGTGTTTTATCTCACCCGAGTGCTGGATTCACAGTAACATTGCTTAGTACTGTTGTATAATGTCCTCCATGTTGCTGCTTTTTAGTAAGTATTTTATCTCATACCAGTGCTCAGTACTGCTGTATAATGTCCTCCATGATGCTGTTTTTTAGTAAGTGTTTCATCTCACCTCAGTGCTGGATTCACAGTAACACTGCTCAGGACTGTTGTATAATGTCCTCCATGTTGCTGCTTTTTAGTAAGTATTTTATCTCACCCCTGTGCTGGATTCACAGTAACACTGCTCAATACTGTGGCATAATGTTCTCCATGCTGCTGCTTTTTAGTAAGTATTTTATCTCATACCAGTGCTCAGTCCTGCTGTATAATGTCCTCCATGATACTGTTTTCTAGTAAGTGTTTTATCTCACCCCTGTGCTGGATTCACAGTAACACTGCTCAGTACTGTGGCATAATATCCTCCATGTTGCTGCGTTTTAGTAGGTATTTTATCTCATACCAGTGCTCAGTACTGCTGTATAATGTCCTTCATGATGCTGTTTTCTAGTAAGTGTTTTATCTCGCCCCTGTGCTGGATTCACATCTACACTCCTCAGTACTGTTGTATAATGTCCTCCAAACTGCTGCTTTTTAGTAAGTATTTTATCTCACGCCAGTGCTCAGTACTGCTGAATGATGTCCTCCATGCTGCTGCTTTCTAGTAAGTGTTTTATCTCACCCCAATGCTGGATTCACATCTACACTCCTCAGTACTATTGTATAATGTCCTCCATGTTGCTACTTTTTAGTAAGTATTTTATCTCACCCCTGTGCTGGATTCACATCTACACTCCTCAGTACTGTTGTATAATGTCCTCCATGTTGCTGCTTTTTAGTAAGTATTTTATCTCACACCAGTGCTTAGTACTGTTGTATAATGTCCTCCATGCTGCTGCTTTCTAGTAGGTGTTTTATCTCACACCAGTGCTTAGTACTGTTCTATAATGTCCTCCATGCTGCTGCTTTCTAGTAAGTGTTTTATCTCACCCCAGTGCTGGATTCACATCTACACTGCTCCATGTGCTACAGAGAGACAAGGGAGCAGGACTCCCTCATGTCTGTGTGTGCTGTGTATGGGAGACATCATGGCAGCTGGTCTCCACGTACTATTTTGACATCTGAAGCTTCCCTTTCTCCACATTACTTGCTTAAATCCGTGTTTTTGAACTTGTCAGACATCCTGATGGATTTTGGGTAATAATATCTAGTTATCAGATAATCAGACATAGACAGATGCAGGAGAGCTGATAGATGGTGTCTCGGAGGCGAGATCCCAGGAGGCCGAATGCAGATGATGGGATAACGGGATAAGTGGTGGAAAATGAGCACCGACAATAAGAGCGCGGCGGATTACGAGGATGCGGCTAACGCTCTATTTGTCTTCACATTGTACAAATATTACATTATGGTCACCTTAGTCTCACCTCTGCCTTAATGAAATGCAGCCGCCGCCGCCGCGATCAGCCGCTGCCAGACACTTGGCTCTGACTGGAGCTGGAGCCGCTAAAAGCCTCCATATATTATCCGCATTGTTACCTCCAGCCTGTAACCTTCACGCTGCGGATAGCGGAGGGGCAGCGGCCTCCATACATCGGTGTGGAAGCGTCTAGGATGTGTGTCAGGTCCGGCGGGCGCTCGGCGGGAGGCCGCGGCGGAGTAATGTTTACTTTCATCTCAGCGCATTTTCTATGCAGTTTGTTCTTCATGTCCCAATGATACAAAACATGAAATATTCACAGACAGGGATCCAGGTCCATTACAGAAGCAGCTGCAAATACCAGCTCTAGAAATGGCGCAGGGTGTATCAGCGAGGTCTGAGCCGCCAGGTATACACGAGGAAGGGTCCGACCCCATGGACAAGCTCAACCCTATAATCTGGGCCCGTTCATTATTGCACTTTTTTTGTCTGGTGTTTACAGTTTTGTGTCTGTTTCTGTTTTTCATTTGTGTCTTCTTTATAATTTATTTTTTATGTGTTCACCTGTTTTACTTCTACGCTCGTCGTTGTGGTTTTGGATTTGCAACACTGTCCCCATTGGGGCTCAAAATCTAAATTCCATGTATGTCTTTGGAGTGTTGGGGGGGGACTGGAAAACCCGGAGGAAACCCGCGAAAACACAAGAACAACATTCAAAGTCCTTACCGATGTTGTCCTTGGTTGGATTTGAACCCAGGACCCAGCACTGCAAAGCAACAGTGCTAACCACTGAGCCACCGTGCTGCCCTATGTATAGTACAATGCTAACCAGTAAGCCACCGTGCTGCCCTATATATAGTACAGTGCTAACCACTGAGCCACTGTGCTATCCTATATATAGTACAGTGCTAACCACTGAGCTACTGTGCTTTCCTATATATATATATATATAGTATAGTGCTAACCACTGAGCCACTGTGCTATCCTATATATAGTACAGTGCTAACCACTGAGCCACTGTGCTATCCTATATATAGTACAGTGCTAACCACTGAGCCCCCGTGCTGCCCTATATATAGTACAGTGTTAACTACTGAGCCACCGTGCTGCCCTATATATAGTACAGTGCTAACCACTCAGCCACTATGCTGCTCTCTATATAGAATAGTGCTAACTACTGAACCACCGTGCTCTCCTATAGCACAGTGCTAAGCACTGAGCCACTGATCTGCCCTATATATAGTACAGTGCTAACCACTGAGCCACCGTGCTGCTCTCTATATAGTATAGTGCTAACCACTGAGCCACTGTGCTATCCTATATATAGTACAGTGCTAACCACTGAGCCACTGTGCTATCCTATATATAGTACAGTGCTAACCACTGAGCCCCCGTGCTGCCCTATATATAGTACAGTGTTAACTACTGAGCCACCGTGCTGCCCTATATATAGTACAGTGCTAACTACTCAGCCACTATGCTGCTCTCTATATAGAATAGTGCTAACTACTGAACCACCGTGCTCTCCTATAGCACAGTGCTAAGCACTGAGCCACTGATCTGCCCTATATATAGTACAGTGCTAACCACTGAGCCACCGTGCTGCTCTCTATATAGTATAGTGCTAACCACTGAGCCACTGTGCTGCCCTATATATAGTACAGTGTTAATCACTGAGCCACCTTCATGCTTTATAGCACACCACTGAGCCACTGTGCTTCCCTATATATAGCACAGTGCTAACCCCTGATCCACTGTGCTGCCCTATATATAGCACAGTGCTAACCACTGAGCCACCATGCTGCTATACATTAATAGTGCTAACCACTGAGCCACTGTGGTGCCCAAAATTAAGAGAATTTTTGATTTTCCATGAAATTTCTGAACCACATGCAAATCCTTTGACGAATTTAGAGCAAAAAAACCATCAACGCGTTCTACAAAACAAAACTGGAAAAGGAACTAAAAAAAAAGGAAGCGGTGAAACGGCCCCAATGTGTCGGTGTAAAGCTTGTTGGGAGGATTCTGCTACTGTTTTGCTCTAAAATTTGCTCCGAAAAGCATCTTTGAAGTTTTGGCAAACATTGTGCAGACATTTTGCTGAAATTGACGGAAAATCAGGAGCAAAAAAAGGTAGAGAAGAGAAAAACTGAAAAAAAAATGCAAAATGTGAATTGAGGCCAAAATCTATCAGAAAGTTTTCGGACTCTTCATTATACAGCAGTTAAGCTCTGGTTACGTAGCCCGGACACCGTCCCTTTAACCGCCCTCCGTTGGCGGCTTAGCCTCCGGCGCGCGGCTCTTATGAGCTGTGAGTGACGGTGAGTTATGGAGCTATGTGCAATCATGATGGTTGAGCCAAAAAAACAAATGGCTTCCTATTACGGCCTCTCCTCCCTTCCCCCGATGTGTAGAAGCTTTCAGGTTGGAGCGCGAGGTGCCCCTGCCAATCTGTTTCTGTGCCGATGGCGGAGTACTGAAGGCATTCATCTGCCCGGTGGCAGCCGCAGATCTATCACCGGTGACCTTATAGAGAATATTCGCTGCACCGGTGACACCGCTCATTGCTCAGAGCGCGGGCTGCGCAGGCGGCGGTAGATGTATGAAGTGGCGCGCTCCATCCCTCACTCGTCTCCTTTGTCTCCGGAGGACGCGGCATTTACATTCGCCCGACTTTCATGGCTCCGCTCCTCTGTTGAGTGACCTAGTGTGAAATCCAGATCATTAGAAAAATTGCTCCGGCTTACACCCATTTATTAGTTATTGGTCCCAGGTAATTGGGCTGCGACGTGAGAGCGGAGCATGTAGCGGAGAAGCCTGAGGTCACTTAATGAGGCGAGATGTAATAATACAAGATTGATTTTTAGTTGTGCGCGGAGAGCGATTCCAAGCCGAGCTGGAAATGTGCAGGAAACAACAAGTCCCAGCGGAGCCACAAACCGATCATACATGAAGCGAGGAGCCGGAAAGACACGAGATGTGCTGCGGACACTGAACGGGGGCCCGGAGCGGGGGGGCTGCAGACCACCGGGGTGCGGAGATCACAGAAGAGGGTCTCTGACCGAGTCATCTGTAAATAAAGACCAGTCAGCGCTCCTTCTTATAGATTTTGGGTTCCATTGCTTAGCTATTTTCAAGATGCCCGCCAACCCCAGCAAGGTGACCATCCTGAGGCTGAGAACCCGGACAGATACGGTATATACATTTATATATATATATATATATATATATATACAGTACAGACCAAAGGTTTGGTCACACCTTCTCACTTAGAGTTTTCTTTATTTTCAGGACTCTGAAAATTGTAGATTCACATTGAAGGCATCAAAACTATGAGTTAACACATGTGGAATGAAATACTTAAAAAAGTGTGAAGCAACTGAAAATATGTCTTATATTCTGGGTTCTTCAAAGTAGCCACCTTTTGCCTTGATTACTACTGTGCACACTCTTGGCATTCTCTTGATGAGCTTCAAGAGGTAGTCACCGGAAATGGTCTTCCAACAGTCTTGAAGGAGTTCCCAGAGATGCTTAGCACTTGTTGGACCTTTTGCCTTCACTCTGCGGTCCAGCTCACCCCAAACCATCTCGATTGGGTTCAGGTCTGGTGACTGTGGAGGTCAGGTCATCTGGCGTAGCACCCCATCACGCTCCTTCTTAGTCAAATAGCCCTTACACAGCCTGGAGGTGTGTTTGGGGTCATTGTCCTGTTGAAAAATAAATGATGGCCCAACTAAACACAAACGGATGGAATAGCACGCCGCTGCAAGATGCTGTGGTAGCCATGCTGGTTCTGTATGCCTTCAATTCTGAATAAATCCCCAACAGTGTCACCAGCAAAGCCCCCCCGCACCATCACACCTCCTCCTCCATGCTTCACGGTGGGAACCAGCCATGTAGAGTCCATCCGT